>NW_019731573.1:9467-14280 GCF_002891405.2 Cryptotermes secundus | reverse complement strand
TGTCGGTCCCTGCGCCTTTTCTTCTTCGGTTCTCCGACCGGCATTACTTCGGCGTCTTGTACGGGTACCTCTAGTAGTTCTGCCGCCTCAGGTTTCCTGTTCGCTGAAGTCGGCTCTTCTTCTTCTGGACGTGCCTCCCGTTCTTGGCAGGCCATCGTCACTCCGACCGGTATCACTATGGGGACCTCTTTTTCTTGTGCCGTGCCCACTACATCCTGTTTTTCGCTTGGAATTGTCTCCATTGTATCTCGGCAGGCTGTCGTCTCTTCCTGCCAGGCCTGTCTGTCAGCCTTCCATCTTGCCATGAAATTCTTATGGTTTTTCCTCCTCTCATCCTGATGNCACGGTGTTGTCTTGGTAGCGGTGCGTCCCTACCCTCGTATTTACGGGATAAGGCGGGCGGCAGTTAACTGCAAATCTTGTTTCTCCATTTTGTAGCAGTAGAACACTTGATGCACAATAATCCAATTATTTGTCAGGCGTGTTTAAGTTCGTAAAAATTCTGACACCAAATTATCACGTGTTTCGTTACCGAATACGCCGTAGAGATCGTTAATTGGTTTATCCAACAATCTACAAGAAACGACTACAATTAATTATCGCACAGTTGCGGGGTTTCACACTTTATAACCCTAATCGCATTAATCTGTTACCGCTGTTGCGGGGTTTCACACTTTATAACCCTATGCGCAAATCACCTCACTCTGTCTTCAGTGGTCTACACGTTTACAGTAGGGGAGCTATGTATCACTATCACACACTCCCAATTACACAATCACACACACGTCCGGATCTTCTTTCCGCGACGGCTGCTATACTCCAACTATAGTCGGCTGGCTGTTACTTTATAACTCGGCGACTGCCCACATTCCAACTTTGCGGTAGCCACACTAGAACTGAAGTCGCCAACTGCTACAGTAAAACTGACTGGTAGCTGCTGTGCAGCTCACTTATATAGCTGCAGTGCTTGCCTGTTGCGTAATGAGTGCCACGTCATCCTATTACGTCACCGCTGTTGACTCGCCTTGCGTAGTTACCAGGTTGCGGGGGCTCGGCTATCTTCGGCTCCGCTCGGCTCTCTTCGGCTCCGCTCGTGACGTCACCGCGCATAGCTGCCAGGATGCGGGGTGATTACTCGCCTATTACGCGAGCGTTACGTTACCGCTACGTGCAGCTGGGGAGGTAGGGGTCAACATGTCACAATATTATGCTCATTGATGAAAGTCTGATGCCTCACTAAGTTTCTCCTTAATACTTACGGTTCCTAAAAGTGACAGTGAAACTGCATTATCAATGTGTTTGATTTCTCATGCTTTTCAGTTTTTTCTTTCATTTTGTTTATATTTCTAAAACCATCTTTTGTCCACGTTACATCACCCCCAAACAGCAAACACGGGAAGCAAAACAGTGCATTTTTTACTTCACAGCCGCAAAGCCAACTTTTCCGTTTGTAGCATTCAGAATAAAGCTACGAATATATTTCTTGTTCTTGCTTATGCCTGGCTGAGATATTAGAATATCAGGTGTTAAACGACCTCTTCTTAACTGCAACTTTCTCATGGAGAGACAGTTGTGAAAACTTAATCTGTTGAAGTTCACTTACAGTCACAGAACTTATTTCTCGGGGATGCAAGGCCATGGTTAAAGTTTTCTGTTAAATAAAAGAACCGAAAAAAATGAATCAAATAGAATAGCTGGAAGCAGGATAATAATCTAATTCTACAATTAACTCATATTTTTTGAGCACAACACACGCGGAGTAAAAAAAAAAAAAGCTACCTTCCACCAGTACGCCAGGGTCGGCACCGGTCGGCACTGTCGTTCCTGCAGTGCTCCCTCGCCCTTGCAGCCTCGCGTGTAGCTTCCTATGTGCGCATGCGCACAGTCAACGAACACCTCGCCGCTGGAACTGTGAAACACACGGTCCCATACAAAGATTTGGCTACTGACATTAAGCTTTAGGATTATATATTGTATTGTACAAGTATAAAGAAAGAATTAAAGGAAAAAAGGACTCATTATATAAATGTTATCGATAATATCAAGTGGAAATTGGGGGCGCTGCAGTTCCGCAGTGCCTATACGCGGGCCGCCCCTTTTCGCAGGGTGACGGTGGAGGTATTAGAACCCGCCTCCATAAGGGTTGGTCAACTAAGCTCCAAACCTCCCGGTTATAACATCTCAGCACGGATCGCCTAGAAACACAGTTGTGTCCCTATGTGTTCCGGGCGTTACCAAGCAATGGGTGCTGTTTACAGAGACATCGCTTAGCAACGGATCTATACGCCACAGCATCTACACAGAAGACCTACATTTGAAAGGACTCCACATGGGTTTCTTTTATCCGTCAAGGCTGTTCACATGTTCTTTACTGATATGGTAGACACCACTATCTCACGAACATAAAACTGGTTTATTGATGCAGTGTGTAGAATCAATTACAGATGTACTTTACCTGTCGTTTCCTTAACTAGTGATGCAATACCCTAAGTTGTTTTCAGTAGCGGCAGTATTTGACCCAAGTATGTATGCATTAATTTCACAGCCCTTCATTATAACAAACTTATAAAGTGTGTATTTTTTCTAAACGTTTCCACTCTACGCTTTATTTGTATTTCTTACAATTAGGAGTCACTTTCTGGAATCAGATAACTTGTAATGAATGAATTCCTGTATGAATATTTTCAGTTCATCGTTGATTTCAAAGGACCGTTCATTAGTATAAGCCTGAAACGTAAAGTTGTCCTTGTGCCTAACTAATTAAGCACTACGTCATGAAGGCGTATGGGGGAGTGCATGTATAGATCTACATATTCTTGACCTCATCACTATCTGGAGGAGAGTGGTCAGCTTTATGCCCCGGCCGTTTTATCTCAGGAGAAAGAGACCCCGGTACCCATTGGATAGGAGGTTAGGTGGACCCCAGAGCCAGTCTGGAAGACTTGGAGAAGAGAAAATTCTTGACCCTATCGGGATTGGAACTCCAACACCACCGTCGTCCAGTCCGCAGCCAGTCGCCATACTGACTACGCTATCTCGGATCATAGTACATGCCTAATCCTAAATTAATTAAGTACAGCTCACGGATTAGCGTGAGTAGATAATCATCAAACTGAAACCTAGTCTAGTCAAATGGTGTTGCTTATAACGGTAAATATTTTACAGATTATTATTATTATTATTATTATTATTATTATACCTTATTTACACACACACAGACAACGGGATGATTAGACAGATAGATGAGAAATGCATACTGTACGAAATTTCTTGATGGAAAGGTAACACGTGGGAGACCAACACATCACACAGCAAGCAAAGTCGATACTATGTTGCCGCGCGCGGCAGTGAGTGTCGAGCCAAATCGGAGCGGTTCTTTGTCCCGCGGCAAAAGGATTTCAGTGTGCGTTCCGGTGTTTCTTTCGCGGTAAAATGGAGCGTCTAGCTCTCACACAGTTATGAATCTAAAGGGGTATTGTGGAATTCAAAAAGTGCTAGTAATCATAACAAAAGTATACGCGAGGACGCATGGAAGGACATAGGAGACGAAATGAAAATGCCAGTTCAGGATTTAAAAAAGATGACAACTTTATTGGTTTCATAGAGAAGAGAAAAGTCCCCAATTAAGAAGTCTCACATAACTGGTTCTGGTATAAACATATTTATTAAATTGCTAGTATACCACTCGTATTATCTGCAATTATGCTAATACACTAATAATTTATTGTTTATTTGCAGTTGCAGGTACTGTTTACATATCCAAGTGGTTCGCATTCAATGAATTCGACTTTATGGCCGACAAAAATACTCTCAACGGCACTGTACTTTGCTGATGCAATTATTTTTCATTACAATATTTCTAATCCTAGCATTACTAAGGGTGGGAAAAATTGCCCATCTTATTGCCATAAACTGGTGCAATGAATGAAATCTCTCACTTCTCATACTCGTTCTGCTCGTGTCTCAATATAATACATTTTTTACACCACGAATAGTATATTTAAACGTCATTTGGTGGGTAAGTTTTACCCATCCTTGGTAATCCACCTTACCACCCCAATCGATACCCAGCTTTACATCACCTTTACGTTTTCCTCAAGTTGAGCTCTTGAACTCAACAATTTGATGTACGATATTCATCGGAACGTAGCCTGTTAACATTCTTCCATTTGCGAATGCAGCATCTGATTGCATAATTAGGAAGTTCATAACTTGTGCCAGGCATCATACAGGGTTATTAAAAAAGAATGAACCGATTTCATGACGCATTGCTTCAGTCCTGAAGCATCGTCATGGAATGAGTCAGCGACCATTTGAAAGAGGAGTTATCTAAGTTGTGAATGGCTGCCACAGGGGCGCTGAAGTCGCGTCATTCTTCTGGCAACTTTCAGTTGTTCGTTTACCCTCGGAATGGCGAGTCCTCAGCAAAAGGCGTTCTGCGTTCTGCATTCTCGAGTTCGCGAAAACAAATTCGGTTGTCTCGGTGCAGCGTGCTTTTCGGCATTAATCCGCCCTGTCCTAAGAACATTCGACGGTGGTTTCGGAAGTTTCAAGAGAGTGGGTGTCTGTGTAAAGGAAAAAGTCCAGGACGACCACGAGTCTCGGAGGAACAAGTGGCGAGAATCCGTGCTGCGTTTGAGAGGAGCCCACGGAGGTCAACAAATTGAGCTAGCCGTGAGCTTGCGATCCCTCAATCCACTGTCTGGCGTGTGCTAACAGTACGTCTACATTTGAAACCATAGAGACTGCAGCTCGTTCAGGCACTTACCAATGACGACAAAAGGAAGCGGATGGAATTTTGTGAGTCGATGCT
>NW_019731573.1:0-9218 GCF_002891405.2 Cryptotermes secundus | reverse complement strand
CAGCGATTAACTCAGTGCATCGTGATATGCTGTTACGCGCCTGGGAGGAATTCTCTTATCGCATTGATGTTGCCCGTGCTGCAGGTGGTGGCCACACTGAACACTTGTAAGACAGGAAATAAAAGTTGATTGTGAGTAGAATACTTGTGACTTGGCTGGAGTTTTGTATTACTTTCCTTTAATAAAATACTGCGTAATAAAATCGGTTCATTCTTTTTGAATAACCCTGCATATGATTAACAATTGTATTGCGCACAGAATTCTAGGTAATAGAGGACATGACGTTTCGGAAACTGGATCTGTTTCCGTCTTCTGGTGAGTGATTGAGATTAGCTCTTTCTAAGGGGCCCAACTGAGTAGTGTCTTCCTTTCTCACCTGAAGACGGAAACAGATCCAGTTTCCGAAACGTCGTGTCCTCTATTTCCTAGAATTCCGGATGATGGAAAAAGTCCAAAAACCCAGTAATTCTGTGTGTTATCTACCACGGTCAGAACCCTTTATAATCTAATAGTATTGCGGTTTTAAAATGAACCGGTATGGGATGGGTCGTGACATGTAGCAACCACTGAAGCCACGAAAGACACAGGAAAGGTGGTACAAACTTGTAGACAAAGACTAGTTTGCCGTTCTTAGTAACCCCTGTAAGAGAACAAATAAAAATATTTGGAATGGAACTCCTTGCGCACAGTGATTTGTACAAGTAAGAATCTCTTCAATCCCTTTCTTTTAGAATTTAAGGAATAAATATGAGTGTTTATGAAGGTTCCATTTTTAATATGGCAAAGAAATAATTCTTCTAACAGCCAAGGAAGTCAGTAAAATTAACATAATATAATGCTTACTGGATAACCTTATTTTATTATCTGTTCCTAAGAAGGTTTTCTCATTTGTACCTTCTGTATCTAGCATAAGTCAGAAGAGCTTTATTAGATTTAATTTGCTCGTGAAGAAGCTTAAATATTAGTTTTTTCTTTTAATAATTAATTGTGATATCCAGCAAATGGGGATAAGAGGAATGTTCATACTTTGCAGTTGCGAAGACCTTACTCACAACTAACTGTGTGGGCAAGGGCACAGCAAGGAAGCTGGCAACCACAACGCAGCGGCAATTTCAGAGAAATGTCGCCGATTTCAAGCAGGCAACTGGTTTCCAGATTAGCAGGTGCACACTGAGGAAACCTGGGTCTGATTAGATGCTCACATCATCTTAAGTGGGTATGTTTGTCCAACGTAATGCATGATTGTGTTTTTTATTTCGTGCACCTACTTTCTGCAATGGAAAACAATAATACCGATCCTGTAATAATATGGTGGTAGTTGAGACGGCGTGAGAAGAGAGGACGACGACCACAAGGAAAATATTGGGACCTTAATTTGTTTCAATTAAGGTCAATTTATTTTAATCAGGAAATTTCACATTCACATACAATACAAAAATTTGACATACACTGCAACTGTTTTGGCAAGACAGAAGACACCAAATGATGGCCATATACAGCTGAACCATGTAATATGAAAGAAGGGTGTCTATATAATAAGTTGCATTTAAGACGGAAATGTACGTGAAATAAATAATATATTAGTCATGTGTATAAATATTCAGTAAATCCAATCATCAGTCCAAACCCCATCTACAGTCACACTCATAATCGTGACAATTGGTGTCTGAAGGGACTGTATTGGAAACTGTATTGGAACTTGATTGTTATACTGTCATACTGCAAAAATGGAAGAAATAATGGAACGCCTACTGGCCAAGAGGGAAGCCAATCAAAAAAGCCTGAAGCTGAAATGAATGTCTTCTGAGAAAATATGGAAAGCAACCAAGACAAAAGGGACGCCAATAATGAAAAGTTTCAGGTCTTTTGCGGTACTCTCATCTCCTGAAAGGATATCCACCAAGCCAGGACAAAGGCCATTAAAAATGAAAGCCTAGATCGACATACATCAAGAGAAGATGGAGGCCCCAGTACACTCTATCTGGTCCAACTTAGACAAGATCTACAAGGAACTACATAAACAATTGTAAAACCACCATAAAGCACAAAGATAAGTCGAAACTTATAAACACGAACCCCAGGGCACCACACGTACACGGCACTATTAAATTACATAAACAAGCACAACGCATACGTCCAATAGTCAATTGGAAAAACTTCCCGGCATATAATCTAGCAAAACACTTAAACACAATATTAAGAAATACATTACAAATACCTAATGCCTTTAACGTGAAAAACAATAGTACACTAGCACACTTATTACAACTCATTGAAATAAACAATACACAAATGTGTTCTTTCGACATCGAAAACATGTATACCAATATCCCCACAAAAGAACTTTTCAATATTATTGAAAATATTATAGCTAAGAATCAAATTGTGTCACATGAAACAAAAATTGAAATTAATAAGCTTCTAAAGACAATACTAGAACAAAATTATATTGAACATAATGGTAAATGGTTTAAACAAAACGAAGGTCTTGCTATGGGAGCACCAACTTCAGCGATTCTTGCCGAGGTATTTATACAATATCTCGAACATACAATTATCATTGATATTTTGACGAAATACCAAATAATAAATTATTTTAGATACGTCGATGATATTTTAATCATTTATAATTCCCATATAACTAACATTGAAAATACGTTGTATGAATTTAACAATATTCACCCTAATATAAAATTCACGATAGAAAAAGAAACGAATAATAAGATCCATTTCTTAGATTTATCTATCGAAAAAACACACGAAAACCTACAACTAGGAATCTACCGAAAACCTACTACTACCAATCTAATCATTTACAATAATTCATGTCATCCATTTGAACACAAAAAAGCAGCTATGAATTTTCTCATTAATCGATTGAATCAATATCCCCTTTCGCAAAACAATAAAAACATAGAAGAAAATATTGTTAGAACTATTTTAAACAATAATAACTACCCACTAAATACTATACAACTAACACAGAAACCCTCCACAAAAAATACTACGCTGAAAAATGAATGGGCCACTTTTAACTATTTTGGACATGAAATCAGATCTATTACTAAACTTTTCAAGAATACTGAGGTTGGTATCTCATATAAGACAAAAAACAATATAAAACATCTGTTGAAAATTAATGATGACATAAATGATATGTATAATTTTAGTGGCGTTTACCAACTACAATGTTCTGACTGTCCATTAAAATATATAGGACCAACCGGACGTACCTTTAAGGTCAGATTCAAAAGAACACATACGAGACATAAAAAATAACGGACAAAGTTCAAATTTGCTCAACATGTATTGGACACCACACATGAATGTGGTACGATAGAAAAGACATAGGAAATTCTACATATCAGCAAGAAAAGCCGAACCTTGGATACATACGAAAGATTTCACATTTACGAAATCAGCAAACAAAACTTACAACTGAAAGATAATTTTGCTGAAATGTTTAACCCTATATACGATGTAATAATTGGTACATACAAAACATAATATACAATTATACCCTCTTCTCTCCCCTACCATCACTCCCGCATACACTTTATCTTTACCTCTTCCCTCCCCCCTTACATTGACTTTAATCCTACATCACCAAATCAGTCGTTGTTTACTTTCCATACAGTACGGACAATTGTTCGTAAGATGAGGCACCGACTACACAGTAAGTAATAATATATACTATATACTACACCTTCAATATCAAAATCAATTATTAATTAAACAAAATTTAATACTATTATCTTCGTATCATTTTCAGATTAATTAATTTGCAATATCATGGGTCTCCTATACATTCTTATATAAAAGAAATATCGAACTTCCAATTAGTCCTTACAAACGTATGAAAAGTAAAAAATCAACGACCGACTCGATGTTGTATAACATGAATTAAGTTTTATCTTGTTTTATACAATAACTTTAAGTTTTTTATATAATCTGACTTATTGTATTTTTACACAAAGTATTTTAACATTGTATCCACTCTATTGTACAGCAGTTCAATGGTGTACGTTTGTTGATATGTGTTTGCCTGATGATGGCCGTTAGTGGATGAAACATGTAGCGAAGCCCTGATTCTTTCTATTTGTTGTGTTTTGACGGTTAATAAAAGAGTTGAAGATCTTCAAGCATCGGGTGGAAGACGTCCTGTCATGTGTCAGCCAAAAGACAAAGAGCCTCCGCAATGAACTGACTGAGAAAATGAAACACAAATGGACTTACGGACAGTAAAGACGTCCCTTGATACACGAACGAAGAGCCTCCAGGAAACAGTAGCAGTGTTGTGTAATATGTAATTATTATGTACAATGTACAATAATTATGTATTATGTACAATCAGTTGTACACTCATGATGCAGGTCCAGCGAGAGAGAGATAAGGATGAAATAATAATAATGGATTTTTATTATTATTATTATTTGTTAACAATCAGAATTACGTACATTCTATAGGTTAATGGTTTCGCTAAGGACCATTACATGTCATGCGAGGAAAATGTCCATCGACATTACCTCTTCAGAAGTTCATTTGTTTTATATCAGGTCATTTGGCCGTTTCCTTTTTAGTGTTCTATTGTTGATTGGATCCCTGAGTGGTTGCAATAGTTCGTTCTCGTGGGTTTCAATTTTGCTCATGTGTTGGCGGCTTCTGTCCAGGATGATTTCTTTCACGAATTTTAAGTTCAAGTCTTGATGTAGGATTTCGTTTGACACATACCGAGGTGCGTCGACTAACATCCTTAGGATTTTCGATTGTGATCTTTGGATAATATTGATGTTGGACTTACTGGCACATCCCCAAAGTTCAATGCCGTAAGTCCAAATTGGTATAATTACTGTTGTGTATATAAGGATTTTGTTTTCGAGGGATAGTTTTGATCTTCTGCCTAAAAGCCAGGACATCTGCTTGGTCAGTAAATCTATCTGTTTACGTTTCTTTTGTTATGTGGCATTTCCACGTCATTTTGCAGTCTAGATGCATTCCGAGGAATTTAACTTCTTCTTTGGTAGGAATAACGGTGTTATTTATATGGACGACTGTTTCTTTTTCCTTAATGTAAAGGTAATATGAACAGACTTGCTTTCATTTATCTTTATTCTCCATTTCTTGAACCAATCCTGGAGGGTATCGAGATGTTGTTGTAGATGTACTGTGGCTAGCTCCAGGCTTTTATTGCTTGATAAGATCACTGTGTAGTCTGCGAACGTGCCGGTAGCGGTGTTTGTTGATGTTGGAATGTCTGACGTGAAGAGTACATATAGCATTGGCCCCAGCACGCTACCTTGAGGTACACCTTCTTCAATGGGGTAAATTTCTGACGTCTCGCTTCCTACTTTGGTTTGGAAATATCGGTCGTTCAGATAAGATTTGAAGAGTTTAGGGTATGAGGGTCGAAGAGTCTTTCTGATTTTAAATAGTAAGCCGTCATGCCAGACTCTGTCAAACGCTTGGCTTACGTCCAGAAACGCAGCTGTACAGTAATTTCCCGCTTCTAAGGATTTATTGATGTCATCGATTATTCTATGCACTTATTGTACNAGGTCGGTACGAAGCTATGTCCGAAGGATCCTTCCCCGGTTTAATTATTGTAATAATCTGAGAGAGTTTTAAGGCTATAGGCCAGTAGCTCATCCTTAATATACCATTGAAAATGTATGCCAGCAACACAAATCCCTTTTTTGGTAACTCTTTTAGCATCTTTGCAGTTATTTGGTCTGGACCTGGTGACTTTCTCAAGCTTAATGACTTAACAATTCCGTTGATTTCTTTGGGAGTAGTTAGCTTCAGTGTCCGATGTTCTTCAGTAAACGTTGACTCTTCTTCCTCTGATAGGTCGTTTGGATAACTGTTGTGAGGTTTGAAATTATTTGAGTAGTGTTCCGCAAACCGCCCAGCCTTTTCTTTATTGCTTCTTGTCCATGGACCTATCACAGGTGTTGTTGCTCTTACTGGAGGTGAGGTATCCTTGGGTCTCTTTAGATTTTTGATAAGTTTCCAAACGGAATGATCAAATCGGCTAAGGTTCGTTACATAGTCTTCAAGTGTTGCTTCCCTCATTTCTTTTAATTTGTTTTTGAGTTTATTACGTAATTGATTGTATTTATAATGATGAATCAAGACAGAACGGAAGCCAAGACGGAGGCCACCCGACGTGACTTCCAGACGCATCTGAAAGAAATTGAGCCTGGGGCTGAGCGCGAATGAGAAAAAGGAAGCAGCGCAGAGAAGTCACCTTAATTCAACGGGACTACACCATTTTGAGACTGCTGGACGCCGAAAAGGCATATGAGGTAATTTAAGTTTGCACCTCAGGAATTACAACCGGCACATTTTAGAGCCCTCTAAAAAAAGGGCTTAAGCTTACTGTAGTCTGCTGACGGTATCTCAACTTTCCATTAAGCCCATTTATTAAGCACAACAGACCACTGTAGGTCGCGGTGCAAGGGCCGAGAAGGCCCACCCCTTATACATTCAGCCCATTTATTCACAACTGCCAATACTCAACATGATATATACATACCAATACGATACAGTCCGGCTTCATCATCATCCATTTCAACGGTGAATGATAATATAAAACAAATCAATGATCTGATCAAGATTTGGGCAGAGGTTAAGCTCTGGACTCAAATCAGGAGGTGCTCAGTTCGATTATCAGCCAGGATACCGGTTATCCCAACTTTCTCAGGGAATTCCTTAGTCACTGCAGGCAAATTGCAGATAGAATTTCCATTATGCCACAACTGTTTCATTTCAGATCATTCCAAGTTTATTACTTTTAAGTCATTATTCCATCTGACGCTATGTAGCCTAGATACAAACAGAATCATAAAATAACCTCTAAAAACCGTCCCGAGCATGCATACTCACACACTTACAGGATAGCAATTCAAAACTCTTGATTATTTACAAAAGAAATTCAAGTCTGTCTTTTCTGATACTCGTAAGGTTCAGACTTTTGGTAGGTTTCAGTCTCGCTGCTCGTATGGCCATCTTCTTTCAGGTTCTTCACTTCTTGCTACCCAAGGTCTGTACTGTCATTTCACTCTTAGTCAATCCATTACAGTCCATTGCCTTCTACATCTGTCAGCCCCTGCAGGGTTCATCACACTACAGCAGTGGTTCTCAAACTGTGGGGCGCGACCGCCAGGGGGGGGGGCGAAGGGCTTGAAAGGGGGGCGCAACACACTTTCCTACAGATAAAAATTAAAACTGCCCTAAATAAATCAGAAAAGTAACAAGAAATAAAAATACATTTAGAAAAACTTTTGATGAGTACAGGCTTTAATTATCATGAATTTCAAAATAATTAATAATTATTCTCTTTACCAGCAATTATAAAACGCGTATGCCAGAGACAGCGCTGATAGTTCGGCAGCATCCGCATCCTCTTTCAGGCAGCACTGTACACGCGCAGCTGAAAGCAGCGACTTATTATTATGCCACAACTATTGCGACACTAAAATGTCTTTTCATATCTTATCGCTACCACCAATTTGTTGTGCCCTAATAGGGGTCAGTGACTGTACTCACCCCCTATCAGACGTTCGTAGATAACTCTTAACCTGTCAAGTGGAAAACGTGCTTGCACTCGGGGGATCCACAAATAACTCGAGTACTCACCAACAATAATAAAGTAATATATAATGAAATAAACACCATTACAACAAACAACTTGTCAATACACACAAAACCTTTCGATTAAACCCCTAGTTTTAAATTCCTCATTTAACTGTCCATAATACGCTAAACCTACAAGACACAGATCAGTATTTTTACTTGTAACTTCAAACTCAGTACAAGGATGCTTCTGCTATTTCAAACTCTTCATACAACCATCAATTATTCTCATTACTTGAATTCTTGTCCACTACTGCTACATGGTTCCTGCCTTTACCCGGAGTCCAGTTACTTTCCACAAAAAGAAACGGCAAAGTCAACCTAAAAACGTGATAGCCAAACTCATTCGCCTTTTCGTGCAAAATTCTATCATTTTGGTATGTAACAATTGCATAAATGTTGACAAACAAAACATTAAAATGCACGAGCACTTTCAAATTTCTTTAAATTACCAAACTCACATGATTAGCATTATCTACAACCTCAAATCAATATGCCACCATAAATACAAGTGGTTACCATCCAAACTTAATTACTAAACCAAATATTGGTATCTAAACCATCACTCAAGACTTCAGAATTACTCTGTTACGTTCCAAAGATTATACACTAAAACAGTTTAACCAAAATCATTGAACCAGAATTATATATTGACAATCATCAGCGATCCGAACACGGGCAAGTACTCACTCTCACAAAAGGGGAAGACATCTGACCCCATCGCGTCGATCGCGTCTCCTTCCTATTACGCGACTGTTCTGGGCTACTCTTAAAATCAGTGTTCGCGGCTCTTTCCGTCCGAGCCCCTCAAAATTTAACATTACGGAAAGCTGCTCTAGCAAAACCCCTAAAGTCAGCAAACTGTGCGGTGGCGAGACTTGCCTCGTGTCGTCACT
This sequence comes from Cryptotermes secundus, assembly GCF_002891405.2. Taxonomy (NCBI): domain Eukaryota; kingdom Metazoa; phylum Arthropoda; class Insecta; order Blattodea; family Kalotermitidae; genus Cryptotermes; species Cryptotermes secundus. Next base: position 687 of record NW_019731573.1, on the reverse strand, counting down.
TAATTTGTCAGCAGTTTCCACACACTGTACAACTGACACGGGATGGGTAAAGAATGTACGGCGTCTCAACTCTGGCTTCCGGCGGGTTTATAACTTGTGGTTCACCTGACGTATTTAAATTTATAAAACTTATAATTATTTTCTAATCAGTAACGCGTAAATTTGACCCCTTGTTAGGATAAAGCATACCAATTAATAACCTGGGGCACAACATCATGTCATCTCATTGGCATCTGTTGGGCAGGGAGCAGGCAGTTTGTTGCCAGACACAATGGTGATCGACGGGTATGCCTGTTTGATGTTGTGTTCTGGTGCATTCAACGTTTCAGTGCAGTTGTGCTGATTTGTTTACTTTTTTAAGTTGACTTGGTTATGAACAATTGATCATGAAGCGTTTCCTGATTAGTGATAGAAATGAAGACGCCAGTGCTCCTTCAACTAGTGGTGGGAAAGAAGCTACTTGGAGTGTGAAAACGAGAAGGTATGATGAGAACTATTTATCACTAGGCTTTACGAAAATTGTGATCAATGATGAAGAACGTCCGCAATGTGTAATCTGTCTAAGTATTGTAGCTGCGGATTGTGTGAACCCTAATAAATTAAATAGGATGATGCTTGTTTATTCTTTATTACATTCTGTGGTATTTTATTTACAGTAATGTTGTATTCTAAGAAATTAAACGTAAA
>NW_019731572.1:0-775 GCF_002891405.2 Cryptotermes secundus | reverse complement strand
AACGCAAAGCTAGCAGGCTAACAAAACAAAGGTACCAAAATAGCAGCTCCAAGCTAGCAACCTAGCAACGCATATCTAGAAATCTAGCAAGCTAGCAACGCAAAGGTAGCTAACTAGCAACACAAAGCTATGAAGCTAGCAACGCCAAGCTAGCACGCTAGAAAAGCCAAGCTAGCAAGATAGAAACGCAAAGAGAGCAAACTAGCATTGCAAAGCTAGCAAGCTAGAACGAAAAGCTAGCAAGCTAGCAACACAAATCTACCAAGCTAGNGCAAAGCTGGCAAGTTAGCAACCCAAATATAGCCATCTAGCAAACTACCAACGCAAAGATAGCAAGCGAACAACGCAAAGCTAGCAAGCTAGCAAAGCAATCCTTTCAAAGTAGCAGCGCAAAGCAAGCAAGCTAGCAACGCAAGCTTCTAAATTAGCAAAGCAAAGCTAGCAAGCTAGTAACTCAAAGATAGCATGCTAGCAACCCAAATATAGCCATCTAGCAAACTACCAACGCAAAGATAGCAAGCGAACAACGCAAAGCTAGCAAGCTAGCAAAGCAATCCTTTCAAAGTAGCAGCGCAAAGCAAGCAAGCTAGCAACGCAAGCTTCTAAATTAGCAAAGCAAAGCTAGCAAGCTAGAAAACCAAACCTAGCAAGCTAGCAACGCAAAGCTTGCAAGATAGCAAAGCAAAACTAGCAAGCTAACAACGCAAATCTAGCAATCTATCAAGCTATAAACGCAAAACTAACAAGCTAGCAACTCAAAGCAAGCAAGCTAGCC
>NW_019731571.1:737796-747524 GCF_002891405.2 Cryptotermes secundus | reverse complement strand
TATTATAGGGCTGGACAACATATTCTGAATCTTAATTTGGCATGGGTCTTTCTCATAGTGCCTCTGAGTAAGGCGATTAACTTCTGTGGAATGTGCATCTCTTCCACTGCCAGAAAAAGACTATCTCTATCTATGGAGTCATAGGCTGATCGGAAGTCAATGAAAAGATGATGTGTTTCAATTTGGAATTCATTACACTTTTCAAGGACCTGTCTAATAGTGAAAATCTGATCGTTAGTTGATCTTCCTTGACGAAACCCACATTGGTAATCCCCAATTACGCCTTCCACAAAGGGAAAGAGTCTGTTAAATAGAATGTTGGAAAATATTTGATATGCTATGCACAACAGACTAATTCCTCCATAGTTAGAGCATACCACGACATTGCCTTTCTTATGGATAGGGCATACAGTACTTAAGTTCCATTCCTCTGGGATTCCATATCTTAACTATTAGCTGATGTAAGTGCCTGGCATATTTCACTAATTCTGCCGTGATGAGATCCATTCCTGGAGCTTTATTATTTTTCAATTTTTTGATAGCTTGTTCTACTTCTTTTATGGTTGGCGCTGGCTCTTCAGTCTCAAAATTCCCTTGAGTCCGGTCTATGGTCATACCTGCCACTTGTTCAGAGTCATTACTATTTAATAATTCCTCAAAATACTGCGGCCATCTTTCCAGTATTGTTTCATCACTACTCAATATTGTGCCTTCTTTATCTCTACATAAGGTTGTTCTAGGTTGAAAGTCCTTTCGACTCTTGTTTAGTTTTTGATAAAATGCTCCAATTTTGTTTGAACTTCTTAAATGCTCCAGTTCAATCAGTTCTTGTTTATCATATTCCCTTTTCTTCTTTTTATGCAATCTTTTTTCTTTTCTTCTCACTTCACGGTATTCTTCCATGGCCCCTCGAGTATGGTTCTTTTGCTGCATTCTCTTATATGCCTGTTTTTTTTTTATTTGTCACTTGCTCACACACTCCATCAAACCAATTCTTATACAGTAGAACTTGGTTATAACGTCATCAAAGGGACCTAAAAATAGTGTCGTTATAAACGAATGTCGTTGTAACCGAAATGGGCATTTCCACAGTAGCCTTATGTTAGTCACGTAAAAATCTACCAAAAACCGAATTAAAATGTTGCATTTTTTAGTGAAATACGTAGTTAAGTACAGTCTAACGTAACATTAACGTGGAATTACCCAAATGTGTAATATCAAAGACATATTACAGCGCTTTTCACTGACAATACACACAATATTTCACGAATCACTTTAACTTTCTCTTCAATGCTTAAAACTTTCCTTTTCATTGCAATGTTTTCGCTACTGCACTTCTCTGGGTTTAGGCAGGAACACTATAGGGTAAGTAGACAATGTGAGGTCCTGTTAGATGAGATTCTAGGAAAGGAATGCAGTTAACAACCTGCCGCGTTCTCTTGCACTATTCACGCAGTCCCACCCCACACCCTTGTTTTCGCATAAAACCCACGCTCCTCTTGCAGCCCGTGGTCGTATTCTTCCAGGACAGTCACGTCAGCAAGTAGAGAAAGTGAGGGTGGGCAGACACATCGAACTTTCCCACGATATCAGAGAAATTCAGGAATGAAAATGACGTTACATATGAGGTTGATGCATTTGTGCATGTCGTACTAAGCAAGGTATAAAAACAGTTGCTTTATGAGGAATTAGTTCGTACCATTGAATATTTGACGCAATAGACAAGGTGTCGCAGAAACCGATGTTGCTATAACCAAGTTTTACTGTACTTTATCCTTTCCATTCTTCCTAAGACTACACCAGCAGCATTTATAATAACATCTCTGAGGCCCCTCCAAGCTTCACTGACATCCTCACTATCAGAGAGACCTGCCAGGCATTCACCAATTAATCCAGTATATCTGGTTGCAACTCCTTGTTCCACCAATTTTCCACAATTCAATTTCTTACCATGGGATCCATATATCCTCCTTGCATTAGATATTCAACTTCTAATCTTTGATATTATTAAGTATGATCAGGGTCAATGTTGCCTCCCCTGTAGCTCCTGACAGCCATCAAATCTGAACAATGTCTTACATCTATCAGGATGTGATGCCACCACAATAGCTTACAGAATATGATAATTTCTGACTGCTACTTAAGTAACAATAAAAAAAAATCATCGTACATCAGCCACATCTACACAGAAGTGCTTTATTAACAAAGCTGGGTGCAACACAGATGTTCGGAAAACATGTCAGAGAACCATTTCATGAAGCATTTACACAGCGTTTGTGTGGAACTCCACAGTGATAACCTCATACATTCACAATATTAAGAAGCAATCAACACCATGGGCATAGAAGCAGCAAATTTTTGGCATTTCCTCTTGTTATCATCTGAGACAACTTGAATTTACACTGTCTCCACTGACCAGCAGTGTGACTGAGAGAGTTCAACCTACTGAAATTACATACGTTGTCCAGGAAGTAAAGACTGATTGGTGATAAAAGAATAAATATATAAAGTTAAAATTTCTTACATCATTACTACATACCTTAAATAATTTTTCTATATAATTCCCATGAAGATTGTGTGACAAGCTTCAGTATTTCTGCATTGTAGAAATATGCTGCCAGTCCATTGATCCAGTCTTGAACTATCTTCATTTCTTCATTGCTACCCATGTGCTGCTATGTGAAAACGGTCTTCACTTTCTGAACAAGCGTCAACAATTTGTGCCACCAAAAAATTGATGTTATCTAACAGCATGTGAAATCTGCTGGCATTTTATTTCAACTACACAGGCAAGAAACATGCAGAGAAAATATTTTCCCTGTTCACATTCTTAGATTTTCTTACATACATACATATATATATATTTACTATTTACACATGAAAGAAAAATATCTCTTTCAACCTAACATGATGATTTGGTTATGATTCATTTAGGGTTAAGCATCAGCCACTGCTTCTGATGTAGGTGGAGCACCAGCTGATGCTGGCACAAGTATTCCTGCTTCCACAGCTTCCTTTTCTAAGTCTGCTAATTGTCGTCGTAACCGTGTGGCTTTCAGTCGGAGTTCCTTGTCCTTCTCTCGAAGTGATGTTATCGTCTCCCAGGCTTTCTGTTGAGGTGTCTGATCCACCACCCAACGAAGGAATAATTCAGACCACAGTGACTGTAATGGCACATGAAGCAGACTTTATTAATGGGCTAATAATACCAGGCGCACAGCACAGTTACAGAAATAACAAGTTAGGAAATATATGCACAGCATAATAATTAGAGTGCACTTGCTTGCTTTTGTTTAGGTGGTGGTCTTCTGGCTTGTGATGCCATGTAGTTTTGTGGGCATACACAAATATTTCAGAAGAACATGCTGCTTCCATCATCAGGGTTGAAGTATGTAGGTTTGGAAACAGGCTTAGTTATGTAGGCAGTTACAAGGAGGGTGGTCATGGAATCCAAGGAGAGGGGGTAAAGAAACGAACCTGGTCCAAGGCAATGAAAGAAACAGACAAAAACAGCCATTTATAAAGGGCACACTGGTTTATTGTCACAGGTAGGAAGCACAGTGAATAAAAAGAGATAGACGTTTTCAGGGACCCAGCATTCTTTTCAAGAGGAAAGTGGAATTCTGTGGAAAAACGGACAAAAAAAGTCCTTTTCTGGGCCATCATATGTTTTTCTCACAAGTAGGAGATTTGAACTGAGAATGGGAAATTAACAGCTCCTTTCTGCATCCTGAGAATGGGAAGCAATGAAACTGGCAACTTTCCCTATCTAGGGCCTGAGTGGAGGGCCACCATTCAGGGGAAGTAATTGCTTTGTCTTTAGAGAGTAACTTCATTTCTTTCAGGGAATCGATGACAGTATGCTATGATCTGCTCAGGGAGAATCCATAAGACATAATCTTAACAATCACCAACAATGGACACAATTCCTAGGCTTTTTATATAATGCCTGGCAGTTTTAGGAACTGTATGAAAGTTATGGACTTTGTTTACTTCCTATATATGTGTGTGCATGGAATACAATTAATAAGGATGTTCAATTTAACATGCAACAACTTTTATTCTTAACATCTGAAACAAGACCTTACCAAACTCATGGGTGCAACTGATGGCCAAATGACACGATTATTGGGGTCATACATGGGGTTGAGGAAAGACTGAAGAATGTCTGGCCGATTCAGATAAGACCACAGACTGACAGTCTGTTCAGCCAGCTTCATGCCAGCTCTCTCTGCTTCACATGTGCCCAGGAATGTACCTATAAAATGCATTTGAAGGTGACAACATGACAGAGTCAAGCAGACATTTCACATACATTTTTACACATATTTTATAGATCACAGCCTTGTTACATGGACTCACTTGTCTCTATAGACAATAAAATTTAAAACTGAGCAAGCTAGTTTCCAAAAAAATTGATATTAGGTGTTTGAGGCACTGAAGGGTTTACGTTCCTCAAAATATTACCTACATAGTTATTAAGGGAGATGTCCTTCATAAATTACAAATCATTACAGCCATTTTAAAGAATATTTAGGGTTTGGGGCCCCTGTCAAGAGCCCCTACACCTGTAGCTACAAGATTCATATTCACCATAAATGTTGACTTATGATGGATACTCTAAAATACTGAATATGAACAAATTCCACCTAACCACTGAGATGCAACATCTTAAAATTACAAGGAAAAGGAACTTACCAAACTGTGAACAGTAGGAATGTTCAAATAGCATGATGAGGAATGAGGTCCTGAACTCAAAGCTGCATGGGAACTGCTGGTGAATCTGTCCCACACAGTCAAGGAACAGGAGGAATGTTGGGGCATGAGCCTTGGTCCGCCCAGTGCTGTAACATGACTTGCGATGGCGAATGGGGAACGGATATCCTGCCTGCAGCCACTCTCGCTCAACTAGTGCTTCCAGCCTGGCGCAACACACGAATGCTGTACACTGAAAGATCTAATTTATAACTGAGGTTGGCAAGGCATAAATCACTAACCAGCACAAACTGGGGTCAACTTAGCCTCTAACAGAAATGAGTACCAGGATTCTTTCTCAGGGTAAAGGAAGGCCGGCACATAAGGCTGACAAACTCACTGCCATCTGTGAACAAACTGTCTAGAAAATGTGGGAGCCTCGACATCTCACAACGCTATGGGCCTCCACGGCCTGTTACAGGAACAGTTCTTACTGATTTGGGGCTCTCTCATTGTTCACTGCTGATGCTGACTCAGCTCTTGCGTGGTTGCACTGTGTGGAGGAGGACAGTGTGTGCTATGTGCTGCCTCCATCTTCATGATCAATACTCACTTCAACCCTGAAGATGGAGGCAGCATGAACCTCTGGAATATGAGTAACACTGCCCATATCCACATGGTACAAACACCCAATAAGAGAACCAATAAACACGCTTATATTTGCATGAACTGTCAATGACATGAAGAGCTGACTTTCATCAGACTGCACCATGTCACATCTCAGAGGACAGAACTGCTATGTCACTGCTATGGGAACCTCAAATTCAACACTGTATATGGCATCCTTGACATAATCTTCTAAAGAATCTATGGATTGTAAATAAATATTAATTTAATTACAATTCTATGTATAAAAAATTATTTCAGCTGAAAATTCTTAATCACTGTAAATCTGTGTGAGGAAAACAGTTTCCATAACCATTTTCTTCTGCAAAGGTAAAAGGTAAAGTTGTCCCTGTGCTTAACTAATTAAGCACTACACCATGAAAATGTAAGGGGGAGTGGATGTAAAGATCCACATTTTCTTGACCTCAGCACTAGTTAGAGTGGGTTGTCAGTCTCATGCCCCAGCCTCTTTACCCCCTTGGGAAAGAGCCCCCCTCAGGACCCCATTGGATAGGAGGCTACATGGGCCCCAGAGTCGGCCTGGACAATGTGGAGAAGAGAAAATTCTAGACCCTACCAGGACTTGAACTCTGACCCCTCAGTCGTCTAGCCTGTAGCACCAGCTCATTTTCCTGTGTATGACATAAAATACTTTCAAATACGTCTCTAAATAGCTGTAACAGCTTTTTTTATATATATTGATACAACCAGTCCCTGATGAGGTCACTGGATTTTTCAATTGACCTAATCCTTCCAGCTGCAGTATGGTCCTGGGGTCGACTCAACCTCTAACAGAAATGAGTACCAGGAATGTTACTGGGGGTAAAGAGTGGCTGGTGCATAAAGGCTGACAACCTTACCACCATCTGTGACCCAATTATCTAGAAAATGTGGGGGCCTCAATGTATCACAACCCTATGGGCCTCCACAGCCTGTTACATGAGAGCTTTACCTTGTTATACCACTATTGCTTAGGTTCTTAAAGGTGACTTTTTTTTGCCTGCAGCACACTTGTCAATCCCTACATATCTATATATATATATATATATATATATATATGGGCTGTCCAATTTCAAACCTGCATTGTGCCCTACATACCTAACCATGAACAGTATTATAAAAATATATTTTTATATTTCCTCCAGTATACTGATACAAATACTGTCCTGCTATGATTGGCTCTGTGATGCACACAGACAGGAATTGGACCTGTAAAGTTAAAAAATATTAGTTAAAATTGATCTTGTCTCCGAGTACCTCGGTTTCCCCTACCAATCTTCATTCCACCAATTGCTCCACAATCACCCTCACCTATCATCTGGGGTTGGTACAAGAGGCCAGAAGTGGCCGCAGTACAAGGGACATAGTCCCACCCCACTCATCATCATCATCAGTAATCTGTCAAGATGACAGGTCCACAGTCTCTTCCAAAACAATTCCTCCACTTAATGCGATCTAGAGCTTTCTCCTTCAAATGACAGTATCCTCTTCTGTCCCCAAGGTCATCCAGCATCTTCTTACGTCTTCTTCCTCGTCTTCTTGTCACTTCTATCCGCCCATCTATCTTTCCTTCGATAGCTTCTTTTAGAAGGCAGTTTCTGCGTAAAACATGACCAATCCAATTAGCCTTCCGTTTTCTTATTTCATGTAGGATATTCCTCTGCTCACTGACTCTAATTAACACTTCTTCATTTCTCACATAATCGGTCCAACTGATCTTCTCCATTCTTCTCCAACACCACATTTCGAAACTTTCCAGATGTTTCTGATCTACTGCCCTAAGTGTCCATGTTTCAGCCCCATACAGAGCTATGCTCCAAATGTAGCATTTCACTAGTTTCTTCCTCAAATTTAAGTCCAATTTGCTGGTAAAAAGATTCTTCTTCTTGCTAAATGCAGCTTTTGCCATGGCAATCCTGGATTTAATTTCACAAGTACACCTTCCATCATCTGTTAACAAGCTACCCAAATATTTAAAACATTTCACATTCTCCACTTGTTTTTGGTCTATCTTTATTGTGACTGGGGTTGGTTGTCTCGAAATTTTCATTACTTTTGTTTTCTCCACATTCATTTCCATGCCATAGCACCTTCCAATTTCAATTAGTCTATCAATCATGCCCTGTAGCACAGTTTCTTCCTTAGCCATTAACACAAGGTCATCTGCATATTTCACAGTTTGAATAATTTGCCCTCCTACTTTGAAGTCACCGAGCCCATCCAGAGCTTCCTTGGTAAGGCATTCGCTGTACAAGTTGAACAGAATTGGTGATAAACAGCATCCTTGTCGAACTCCTCTTCCAATCTGCACACTTCCTGTCTCCCCCCTGTCCAGTCGTACTCTAACTTTCTGATCCATGTACAATTTGCTAATCAATCTTCTTTCATGCCAATCGATACCTGTTTCTTTCAGGATCTGCATTAATTTGGTCCAGTTTACCCGGTCAAATGCCTTCTGCCAGTCTATGAAGCAAACACACAGTTCTTCATCTATCTCCAAAGTTCGTTCCGCTATAATTCTCATCATCCCAATTGCTTCCCTGGTTCCTTTTCCTCTTCTAAATCCAAACTGATCTTCTCCAAGTACATCCTCTATTTTCCTTTCAATTCTTCTTTTAAGTATCTTTGCTAGCAATAAAAAAAAAATACATACCAGCTGTGAAAGGTTTCCTAGGCTGCACTGATATTGTACACAGTCATGAAGTCGTGCTAAGTTCATAAAGTATCAAGCTATTTATTACACGTCATGTAAAATATATTGAAAAATTATACAATATTTAGTAGTCATTTTTTGTAACAATTCTTCAACAACATCTTCAGAATTTTTTTAAAGTTAAGGAAGCATTAACATATATTTTGGGAAATGGAAGGGGGCTGTAAAACTCAACTGGTGGACCATACATGGCCATGAGCTGAACAGCCCTGATATAAAAAAAATTTGTTCTTAAACTCAATTCTTTGTGTGCTGAAAGACTACTTATCTTCTGGAATGTGATATCATGCAGTCTGATAGAATTTCACTGACTTTCTGAAGGAATATACTTCTTCTGTTTTCAGAGTTGAAGAGTAAGCAGAGCATGTAAACACATCCCAGAGGACAGTGTCCCTTACAGTCATCACTGTCAGAATCTGGAATCTCACTCTTTATGTTGGCTTACAATAATCAATAACAGTTATACTGAACATGCCATTGTAATGGTAACAACCTAGCTCTGTATTCAGGAAATGCTAGATTCAAATCTTGGCTGGATGGTTATACTGAGCTTCTTTGTGGTTTTCCTCAGTCTCTCCAGGTGAATACTGGGATAATATTGTCAACTGTATCAGCGACTGTACATGGTGTTTGGATTGGTAATCAGGTTTATTGAACACTTTCAGATTGTAACTACAAGTAACTATAGTGCTATCACTAATACGCACTCCACAATTCACTACAACACACACTAAGTCTTTTCAGTCTGCTGAGTCGTCACCAGTCATTGCTCAGTAATGGCTTCCAATGGCAGAAGTTCCCCTTGCTCTGGGTTCCCGAACTATCCCTGCACCTCAGCTACCAACTTCTAACAGCAAAACACCTCATAATGACTGAACTGCAGTTCTCTAACTCACGAACCAACCAGCTCTTCACTACCCTGCAGTGCAATGCACTAACTGAACTCAATGCAACTTGGTTGGTTGTGTGATGTAGCCTTGGAGTAGACCACAGAGAAAACACTGCCTCCAAAACTACTTCCATTGTTGTGTGCGCAGGATGCTGCCTATATGCCACAATACCTTGATTAAGCCACAATTGCTTTCTTTCAGATCCATTAAATTCATCATTCAACTATAATCCTACCACTCAATGCTATATATCTAGCTAACAGTAAATTGGGGGGGGATTAAGAATTACATCGCTCAGCATAATGAGTACTCCGAAAGGTGACACTGACTGCACCAGAACTTTCCTTTGAGGTGAAGAAGTTACTCATCAGTGTACAGGGTATTGAGTACTGAGCCAGATGAGAATTATACCCCAGTCTAATATAACTTAGTGATGATGAATAACTGACCTTCAACAAGCTTGGCAAGGGAATCAAGCAGGCCCTGATGACGATCAATGGGCTTATTGATTCTTCGCCATTACATTACATTACATTACATTTATTCAGCATTCCATAAATCCTTACATGGTTTTTTCAAAACACCATGGATATAGAAGTAGTCAACATGAGTAAGCATAATTACATACTGCATCACATTTGTGCAATGTCATAACAGTAGCCATATATAAATATTTACAAAAACATGAATACATGAATACATGAACATGGATATAGAAGAAGTCAACATGAGTAAGCGTAATTACATACTGCATAACAATTGTG
>NW_019731571.1:563879-736078 GCF_002891405.2 Cryptotermes secundus | reverse complement strand
AGACCCTGAATTTACGTTTAGAGAGAAAGGACCCAATAAGCTTGGTCAAAGAGTTGGGGAATTCCAATTTTGATAATTTAAACAGCAAGCCTGAGTGCCACGTGGTATCAAAGGCTTTTTCGATGTCCAAGAACACTGCAGCCGTAGACATTTTATTGTTGAAATTAAGGGTCACGTGATCCGCCAGCCTCATACATTGCAATGTCGTGCTGTAATAACTTNTTCCCCTTGCTCTGGGTTCCCGAACTATCCCTGCACCTCAGCTACCAACTTCTAACAGCAAAACACCTCATAATGACTGAACTGCAGTTCTCTAACTCACGAACCAACCAGCTCTTCACTACCCTGCAGTGCAATGCACTAACTGAACTCGATGCAACTTGGTTGGTTGTGTGATGTAGCCTTGGAGTAGACCACAGAGAAAACACTGCCTCCAAAACNCGAGCGTTGCAGAAATGCGTGATAATGTGGGATGTTCCCACATAGTCTTGGAGTAGACCACACAGAAAACACTGCCTCCAAAAGTACTTCCATTGTTGTGTGCGCAGGATGCTGCCTATATGCCACAATACCTTGATTAAGCCACAATTGCTTTCTTTCAGATCCATTAAATTCATCATTCAACTATAATCCTACCACTCAATGCTATATATCTAGCTAACAGTAAATTGGGGGGGGATTAAGAATTACATCGCTCAGCATAATGAGTACTCCGAAAGGTGACACTGACTGCACCAGAACTTTCCTTTGAGGTGAAGAAGTTACTCATCAGTGTACAGGGTATTGAGTACTGAGCCAGATGAGAATTATACCCCAGTCTAATATAACTTAGTGATGATNCTACCACTCAATGCTATATATCTAGCTAACAGTAAATTGGGGGGGGGGATTAAGAATTACAAACAGAACCTTCAGACAGCTGTTTGTCAGACAGTGTAATTACTTACCCTCGTACAGTTCTACAGTCTGGATTAAGGATGACTTGTGCTAATGATGTCACAAGCAGTGTAGCATCCAAACCTTCAGAACCATGGACAAGTACTGAAGCCCCTTCCTATAAACAGATTGATCTTTTAAGTTCACTCTTGGTGGTGTGCACACTGTCATGGTTGTTTAACTGTTCCCTACCTTTTGATTTGTACAGTTTCTTGCCAGGTACTGGATCCTGTGGAGTGAGGATCCTTGAAATATACTGAATCTCACTGAAGTCTCTTCAAACTTTTAGTTTTAATAAACATAACTTTACCAAAAGTCCAATCTTCATCACACAATTCTTTTTTGCAAGAATTACATAAATTGTTTCAGTGAAATATTCCCACATTATTTCCACCCCATCAGTATTTTTACAGCAAAGTGTCCAACACTGTTTTGTATATTTTACATCTGGAAATTCCAAGTACAAAGTTTCAAGTTTGTTTCACTGTATAAGTGCAGCTGGCAGCATGTGATAGAAGCGGTAAACAAATGAAAATGTAAGTTTATCCAGAGCTTAGATAAAACAACATTACTGGTGTTACAGGCACATGCCTATCTATTTGCTCTACCTTTATTTATATGTAAATGCACAAACATACTTACCAAGAGTCAAATGGTTCACATATATAGTCATATTGCAAGCCTGTCAGCTGACATATCTAACATATAAGTTTGACTTTTGGGAATAAGCTATATGAGTTAGGTCTGGCAATAGACAGTAAGTGGGGGGTGAAGGTGTGAATGAATGGAACCCAAGAGTTGGGTGCTATCCAGCAGGCAGCAACCACATCACCATTGGCAAAACGGCCATCTTTGAGCCACAGCCATCCTTAGAAGATTCTGCCAGACTGCATCTGTTTTCCACTTCTTTGGATTTCACACTGAACAATGCCATCAGCCTCGCATACAACCCCAACCAGGAGGACCAGGTCCCTGTATTTATGTTCCCCAGTAAAAGGGTAGCCAAGTTATACTCCCCGGCACAAGGTTCCCTGTTTGTTGCCTTCTATGACTCACAGGGCTACAGTGGAGGTATTCTAACATGCATCTAAATGGGGGAAAAATGGTTATGATAAAATTATTTGGGGGAACAGATGGTCATGAAATATGATGATGGAAAAGTTCTTTGTGAGCCCATGTCAAGGAAAACAACTGAAGCACTTTTCCACTTATATCTGGAGAACTGACTAATAATGATTTAGATTACAACAGTCAGTGCCATCCACAGATGCAACATACCTGATCAAGGCATTGTGCCACCAAACAAGCACAGTTGAGAGTGTCCTTTATATGTGACATCCAGTTGGATGACTCGAGGCGAGACAACCATTTGTCTGTTGATGCAGTCGTGTCATTACAAGCTGCAAAACAAAAAGACAATGTATCATGATCAACAGCAAGCCCGTAGGTTCAACTTATTCATGAATTTATTAAGAAATTAACTATTGCACAGAATAGAGTTAAACTTGCAATTTTTGCTCTTGGATTTTATATCTTTTTTGGGCTTTACATACCCTTACATACCTAACCAAATGTGCAATTAAATTATAACCAATTTTGTATTTCCTCAAATATATGTTTCTCCCAAATCTGGGCTCTATTCTTCGAACGTTGACAATGGGGTTAACTGAGTCTGCCTTTATAATACTGTATTTTGGAAAGTTAAAAGTAACACCAGCATTGTCTCACTCATGTTCAAGGTCTGCCACAATAAAATACGCATATCTTTACAGATGAAAGTAAGTACTAAAACATGTCATTATCAGATAAGTTTATAATTTTCATTTGTTTTTTTCACACTGAAGAATTTTTGTGGAACATGGAATATCTTCTGTTAAGAACAGGTTTCAGCTCTTTTTACCATAACTGGTTAATGAAAGAATGATTTGTCACAAGTTCAGAAAGAACAGGTTCACAGTGCTCTCCAATTACTGCCAGCACAGAGACTTATGAATGACTTTTCAGTGCTTCATGAATTCATGAAGATACAAGTTAAGTATAGGAAGTGAAAATATAAGATGTATGTTGAAAGATATTGATTTTGTCAAACCAGAGTACAGTGACACAGATCATGAAGAACAGTGCAGATTGGGATACTTCATTTCAGAACATTCAAGTTTTTATTAGAAGCCACTGCAACCAATGTGTAAATATGCAAAATGCTGCTTCCTGTAATACATTAGCCAGATGTCATTAGCTGTCTCACAGAAAACACAATCTACATTTAAATCTCCAAAACTAAAATCTGTTATGTATTCATGACTGTATATAGTAAAATCTGCCAGTGTTGGCTCCCCATAGTTCTGCTCAAACCCAACAAGCTTATAAAAAATACTATTAAAATTTCCCATTTCTGAGTCTATAGTGGTTAAATAATTATTGGCCTGCATTCACTCTGCAAACACGATAAGCCTTTAAAAGCTTTCCTTTTGTTCTTGATCATACAAGACTCGGCAACTGACATACTGAATATCAAATCACTGGACCTGAGTTGAATGTGAAGGAGATGTGCTATCGGAAAGTTCCCAGACTGTTACTGTTGTAACTGCCTTGGTGAAAGAAGATGAGAGGGGAGGCCAAGGTCACACTTCTGCAAGCCTAATGCATCAGTCTGCCATGTGACACCACGCTGTGAACATGCACGGTTTTCACATGAGTACTTTTCAACTTTGTGTTTTGTTTTGTCCATGATGGAGGGCAAAATCAAGCAATGTGTCTGCATCAAGTTTTCTGTGAAGCTCAGTAAATCTGCTACCAAAAACTCTGAAATGCTTCATGAGGCTTTTGGAGAACATTCTTCAAGCCAGACAGTGGTTTTTGAATGGCATTCACATTTCAAGCCCGGTCAAGTGTCAGTGGAAGATGATGAATGTTCAGGGCGACCAAGCACCAACAAAATGACAGAAAATGTTGAAAAAATTCAAGAACTCATCCATGAAGACCATTGCTGAACAATCCATGAGCTTGCAGACATCACTGGGATCAGTTATGGAGCTTGCCAGAAGATCTTAACAGAAAATTTGAACATATGCCACCTTGCTGTGAAGTTCGTTCCCCAAATTTTGACAAATGATCAAAAGCAACAGCACATAAGCATGTGTCGTGAGATATGAGGGAAGATTAATGAAGACTCAACTTTTAACTGTAGGATTATAACAGGTGACAAATGTTGGATTTATGGTTATGATCCAGAAACAAAGCAACAGTCATCACGGTGGAAGAGCCCACAATCACCAAGTGCAAAAAAGATGCGGCAGGTACAGAGTTCTACTGTTTTTTTCAATGTGAAGGGGATTGTTCACCGTGAATTTGTTCCTTCTAACATTACGGTCAACTCTGACATCTACTGTGACATTGTGAGACACTTGAGAGAAAATGTGTGACAAAAGAGACCAGAATTTGGGCACAACCACAACTGACTCCTTCATCACGACGTGCCTGCCCACATATTCCTGAAAACCACAGAGTTTGTGATTAACAAAATGTGGTTATCATTCCCCATCCTCCCTACTTTCCAGACATAGCCCCTTGTGATTTTGCTTTGTTCCCAAAATGAAACTGAAGGGATGATTTTTTGAAACAGTGTCTAACATCCAAAGGGAATTGCATGTGGTACTTGATAGCATTAAGGAGAATGACTTCATGGTGCTTTTGAAGCATGGGAAAAATTATGTGATTGTTGTATACTTTCCCAAGGAGACTAATTTGAAGATGGCAACCAAAATTGAGTAAGTTAAGCCAGCATTTCTTTTTTGAAGTAGTCTGGGAACTTTCTGTCAAACCTCTTATGAATTTTAGTTATCAATCAGAGTGAAAAATGCAGCAAACCTGTGTATGGTAACTGGAGTATCAACAAAAAGGGTACTGACCAGGCACAACTTCCCAGAAGGGGCAAATGGGTGAAGAGATTTTCACTTGTACACACAGGTACAAATAATCAGCCATCTTTGTGTGGCCAAGACAGAAATATTACTATATTTAATGAACCACAGCATGAAATGCAGGAAGATGGGGAAAGATACAAGATTGATGGGCAAGCAAGTTTCAGAGCATTGGCCGCATGTAAATTAATACAGTTTGCCAATTCCATTCAACATGACCAATTCTGGCAGGTGACCAACTTTACAGGTTATGCTGTACACTAGTAGCATATATACAAACAATTTTTGAATTTATGTGTGCTATGATTGTACAGAAGAACCTTAAAGCTTATAAATTGGCTGTAAATATATAAAGAAACTTCTGTTGAGTGTGTCATTGGAAGCACGCTACAATTTATATGGTTTTAGCAGTTCTGACCACAGAAAATAATTCAAAGGTAACATCGCTCTGCATAATGAGTACTCCAAAAGGTGACACCGACTGCACCAGAACTTTCCTTTGAGGTGAAGAAGTTACTCATCAGTGTACAGAGTACTGAGTACTGAGCCAGATGAGAATTATACCCCAGTCTGATATAGCTTAGTGATGATGAAGAATAACTGACCTTCAACAAGCTTGGCAAGGGAATCAAGCAGGCCCTGATGACGATCAATGGGCTTATTGATTCTTCGCCATTGTGGATAGTACATCTCTACTTCAAAGCCACCTCCACGAGACTGAAATATGACAGCACAAAGCGAAAATGTAACACAAATAAACTTCATACACTAAAACTAGGAATTACACAACATTCTAACTCACTCTTCAAATATTTTGTTACTGCTTGCTAATACTTCATCATTTCCCATGCATGAGCTCTACTCTGAGGTGCAGATTAAAAGCTTCTGGACTAAGAAACAGGCTGTCACCAGTATAACAGAGAAATATATAACTTCCATCTTCAGAGATAGAACCGAAAGTTACTAAGCAGGTTGGTCTTGTGGTAACATTAGACTTTGGTTAGTCGCTGGCTTCCCACCGTGGCGGCACGGGTTCAATCCTGGATCTGGTCAAGTGGGATTTGTGGTGGACAAAGTGGCGCTGGGGCGGGTTTTCTCCAAGTACTTAGGTTTCCCCTGCCAATCTTCATTTCACCAAATTCTCCATCATCATAATCACCTGGGGCAGGCTACAATAGGCCAATCAGTGGCCACCATGCTGAGTGGACCCAGTTGGACTCCACCCCCCAAATAGGGAAAACACTAGACTTGCATTTGGAAGGTGCCAAACACTGGCTATCCTGACATAGATTTGTTGTGGTTTTACTCAGTCCCTCCAGGTAAATTCTAGGATATTACCTTGATTAGGTTTCAACTGCTTCCTTCTAAATCCTTTCCAATTCATCATCAGCATCACCTTACCATTCAATGGTATATAATCTCAATACTAAAAGTGCCATAAAATTACACAAAGTAAACTAGGACAGTAAGAATTCACTACATTGCTTTAATAATAACGGAAATATATCATATCAACCTTGATCATCATGTGTCTTTTATTTTGGTAATTGGTAACCACATAGCACCATGAACACAGAATATGGACTTATCTTAAATTTGCGGCCGCGTCATAGCTCAAGCGGTTAGTCGCTGGCTTCCCACCACGGCAGCCTGGGTTCGATCCCGGGTTTGGTCAAGTGGAATTTGAGGAGGACAAAGTGGCACTAGGGCAGGTTTTCTCCAAGTACTTCGATTTCCCCTGCCAATCTTCATTCCACCAATTGCTTCACAGTCATCCTCACCTATCATCTAGGGCTGGTACAATAGGCAAGAAGTGGCCGCAGTACAAGGGACTTGGTCCCACCCCACTAGCATTAAAAAAATGGCTTAAATTTTGTGTGTGTGTGTGTGTGCATGTACAATGGAACTGCCTGTCAGAAGTGTAAAGTAAGTAAGTAAGTACAGTAAAGATATCCCTGTAACAGGCTGTGGAGGCCCATAGGGTTCTGAGATGTTCAGTTCCCCACATTTTCTAGACAGTTGATTCATAGATGGTGGTAAGGTTGTCAGCCTTACGTGTCGGCTGCCCTTTGCCCCCAAGAATATTCCTGGTACTCATTTTCTGAGTCAACCCCAGGTCCATAGTGCGGCTGGAAGTATTAGGTAAATTGAAAAAAATCACCTCATCTGGATTCAATCCCTCGACCTTCCAGCTTGTAGCAGAGTGCCACAACCAACTATGCTACCATGTGCCCCCTGTCTGTGAGAGGTGTATCTTGAATAATCTAATTGTAACTTCATACATACGTGAAGCTTCAGCAGCTAATGTTACTTTCATATTTCATATGTGGACACATAAAGTCATGGTAGATTAGAGCAGCACTGACAACAAAGAATGTTATCTCCTGGGATGTGACACTGCACAGTAAGGTAAAAGTCCAGAACGATTTTGAAGAGTGTACTGCTGCCACCTTCAAGGTCAAATAGTACGCAAAGAAAGCATCAAGAAGCAAGCTAAGCTTCATGGACTTCCGATGGACAACATGGCACACACCCCAGAAAGTAACAGTGTTCATGCTATCCCAAGTCACACAGTCCTGAAACCTATGTGCTGTTCGTTTTCAAAAGTCATGAATTATCCAATGCTATGAATTAAAAATTGTAATTTCCATTATGTAAATAACTGCAATCAGAATCACAATCACTGCAACAAAATTGCCTCTATCAATCAAATATGTCCCTATGTCCCATTTAACAAGGCCATAAGTACTGATACAAAGAGAAGATCAAAACTACCTTTTTAAAGACAAGATTTTTAATCTCATGTACTGCTGTAGACAGGATTCTCAGCCTAAACTGTTTGTATGACGATGACAACAAAAGATATAACACTGTTTTGAACTATTTGAGGAAACATGAATTAGCCAGTATCAAAATCAGTGTTTTTCAAGAAATACTAGAACAAGTTTAAGCTGAGTACCTCACATCAACACTAGTTACTGCACAGTTCACTGATAGTCTCTTCATTCATATTTAGTTTAAATTCTGTAGCATTAAAAATTTTCTTTAGGACACTGTTTACCTGTTGTTCCTTCTGAGTGACATGACCCAGAATGGCTGACAGCTGGTTCTTCAGAGCATGTTCAAGTTTAGTCACCATAAACACAAAACTCCTTATTCAATCCTGCCCTTTGCTTGTTCCTTTCATTTAACATCCACATCACACTATCAGCTGCTTGTTCTCCCATTTATACTTCAGCCTCCAAACTAATTTCTCGACTTCAGATTGCTTTTACAAATTGTGTTAGCATTTTCTTCTCTCATGCCTCATACATCTCTGCCCCAGTTTCTAATTATATAACTAACGGACAGAATTATAGTATGTAAACATGTTCATTGATCACAAATGAATGACTGATAGGCTCAAATGTCAATAAAATCAGTTAGTTTATTGGGCTGTTGCTTATTACGCTACATGTTTTGGTTATTTACGACTGTCAATCAGACATTTATTAATAATAAAATGCATCTGTGTTCATTACTTGACTGTGTGTCAAAACATGTAGCACAATAAGCAACATCTTAATAAAGTAACTGATTTTATTGACATTCAAGACTATCAGTTAATCACTGAAGTGAGGAACTGTTGTGATCAATGAAGACATTTACACTCTTGATTTAAAACATACAAATGAAAATAAAATTATAATTTTGCAGAACCAATTTGATTCAGTTTACATTTGCACAATCCACTGCACTTCCATTCTGTATCTTCACCCTCCAAACAGTCTCCTCCTGTGCACTCCTTTGAAGTCAAACTTAACTCTACAGATCTACATTTTTCAGCTTTTCTGCAGACTACAAACTATAAAAATACTTGTTACTCAATTTTCTGAACAAAAATTTCACAACGTAGTCTATGTAAGAAAACCTTCAGATACAACAGTACAGCCTCCATGCAGTAGCTGCTATCTAAAGGGCTCACAGGGAGAAGTCTGGGGCACAAAACCTTACTACTTTTCACTTTCTCACCATGATGATGAATATGAGGTGCACTTCTATTCAACGTTTTCTGAAAAACTTCTAATCCTTCCACAAACTTCAAGTAACACCGTCTTTCTTGAGAAGCTGATAGCTGTTCAGCCTGTCAAGACATTCCTGGCATTTTAACTACCAGTGGGGTCACCCATGCCAGAAAAGGTCAAAGGGTAGAGTCCAGACTAAGAGAGATACCCTGGTCCTCCAGGTTAAGGGTTGGGCATGAGGTTAACAAACTCATCCTGTAAAAAGGATTCTGTTCAAAATCCTAACAACCAGCCTCAGGTCATCATGCATGGAGCCATTCCTATAGCAGCACATACTGGTTGTGGAGACTGGTTGTAGAGGAGGCCATGGCTCACTCAGGGCTGTAGTGCCAAGTGGTAGGTAGGTAGGTACGTAGGTACCCTGTTCTCCCACACTTTCAGTCCATGTTCTTCCCTTAATGTGACAGCCAATTCCTCACCCTACACAATTGAACCATGAAGAGAGGGGCAGCATTTTTCTCCAGAAAGTAAGTATCCACTTACAAGGCAACACAGTGTCCCAAGTCTGTAGTCAGTCGCTATACTGACTCAGATACCTCGCAGAAGAAATAATAAACTTGTAAGATTTGAGGTCAGCTGTGGCTGAACACAGCGTCGATTTGGGACATTCAGCTTCAGAATACCTCCATCCTCACCACCAAGACCCGATATATGGATCGCATCATTAGGGAAGCCATTGAGATTGAACTACATCCCGAAAATATGAACAGAGAGGGGAGGTTTTGTCTCAGCAAGTCATGGAAGCCTCTCATCTCTTCCCTAAAAAACCCCCCGGGACACAACACCAGATCCACAAGGCTACACAGGCCATAACCCACTAACATAGCAACCCCACCAACTTAAGGGTTAGTGCCCTCTCTTTAACCTTGCCTTTCTCTCCCCCAACACTATATCCTATACAAAACCCTGCTTCTGTCCCAGACCCCCCAGTCCACTGATTTCCCATGTAGACTTGCCCCCCCCCCACTTCCTTCACTTCTCTTACATAGCTGTGTTTATTTCCAACACCAGTCTGCTTGTACCAGTTCTCACGGTCTCTTCACTTGCGGATTATTTATTTTTCCTTCTACCCTGAAGATGGAGGCGATACGTTCCTCTGAAACATCGGTTAGCACCACATGTACATGGTGCCACATCCCAGATGACTGCTTTCTTAATAATAAACTTATTTGCAGAAAACGAAAAATTATGATTTCTTAGCAGCTGAAATGGATATTATCAAAGTTAACTGAACTGCATATTTTTAAACAACAATTAAAGGCAGGCTGCAAAACAGCAACAAAAACTCTTTGAGTTATAGAACCGCTCTTGGGAACATGACTATCACAAGCTGAATGTAGTGCAGAGAGGAAAACTTTCATCTACCGAAATGGGCATGGAGTGGTTGTTTTCCCTCCACAGGCAAATCTATTGGTGGCTTCTGTCATACACTATGGAACCAAAGGGTCAATATGCAGTTCACTCACTCACAAAACTCATGCTAACAGTAAACTACTAAAACAAAAGCAATGAAATTACATAAGTAAATACACCATTAGTCTGGACTGTACACTTCTCTAGCTGGATGCTAGAAAGAGGATGAAATGCATTCTATTCACTATTTCCTCTTGCCTGTGTAACTTCATTGGACAGATCTCTGTTCTGTCTTGCCTCAGTCTAAAACCTTACTAACTTACCTGGCCTTCCATTCTGTAAATATGAGGGTTATCAGAAAGTAACCTCCCTGGTGAACTGTTATTATATACAGAAAATATGTACATATTAAGCTACTTCTCAATGTGATTGCCACTGGAATTCAGGCACTTGTATTGGGGAACAAGTATATGTATGCCTGTGTCAAAGAAGTCTGCTGCATGAAAGCAAAGCCACGTTTTGACACCGTCCATCAATTTCTCATTACTGTTGAAGCACTGTGATCCTAACTAGTTCTTAAGGAAAGTAAACAGGTGGTAGACGCTCGGAGTAAGATCATGGCTGTAAGGAGGGTTGTCAAACAACTCCCAGTTAAAATGCTCCAGCAGCTGTATGTAGAAGCAGATTGTCATGTAGGAGCACTACAATGGATCTCAGCATTCCATTGCTTTTGTTTTGTTTCACCCTATGCAGTTTTATTAGAGTTTTGCGATACAAAACGTGGCCGAGCTCACAAACGTCAGATTTCTTTGACAAACCCATACAAAAACTTATTCCTTGATACAAATGTCTCAATTCTGGCAGTGACTATGTTGAAAAGTAGTTCCAGTTATGTATGTATTTTTTTCTCATTGCTTGTTTTGTTGACGGCTCAACGGGGAGGTTACTTTCTGAATAGTCCTCGTACATCATAACCACACAATAAACACAAACATTAATACTCTTATGAAGGAAATTCTTGAATCAGCTGATGAAATAATATTTAATCAATACTGAAACAATGAGTTTTTCAACCAACCACAAAGATATTGGAACTTTATACTTCATTTCTGGTAGCAACTCCTGAGAAAGCAACGTCAGTATAAAGCCAGTGATGTACAGGTATAAGTAGACCAGTAGCATTCATTGCCTATATCCCAGTGTACTGCTACAAGAGTGCATGTACCGCACTGTCTTGCCATAATCTGTATGTAACCTGTTACCCATTCCTGTATGCATGCTTGGGATATGAGAAGACCAGATGAAGGAAAAGCTAATGATTTCATAATGGGAGAGGCAGAACTGTCATGGCCCAAAATATGATCAGCCTTTAACTCTCCTAACCGATGCTAGGTACCCACTGAGGTTGAGGGCAGCCATATTGGGCAGGGGTAATATTCCAACTGTCACCACGGGGGTTCAAACCTGCAACTGTCAGGTTTGGAGTCGGATGATCTACCATCTGTGCTACCCTGCAAAGCAGAATAATGGTGGACCTGATTATGAGTAATTCAAACACTGTTGGCCAATTTTCACTAAGTCATAGTTCATTTATTCACGTAAGTTAACTTGTGAATTTCAATTATTTTTTATACTTTGTATCAAAAGTTATTTATATAAGAAACAATTTTGGATACTATTATGTAATGGTATCATGCACGTGAGCAGCTAAACACTACAAAGAAGGACCAATACACAGGAGTCTGCAAGGGACATACTGTCTTGCATTCAGATAATTTTAAATGGGAATATAATTGAAGGTGTGTTAGAAAATGTGGAATAACTGAATCTAAAAAGGTTTCTGGTGGTACAGGCATGCACTTTTCACTCCATTCATAATTATTCAAGCTAGAACCTGGTAAGGTAAATATGTATAAACATTAAGATCACAAAAGGCAAGGACACTTACCAGGGATGGAAAATATTATTTTTGAGAGTGCACTCTCACCAGATGGTGATGTACATCATGACATCAATATTACAAAATTCCTAGGTTCCACTTTTGATATACCACTGGAATGAACAGCGCCAAATCGGAGATATCTTCAATCACACAAGATTTTCCTTATACCGAGTGCATCAATGAATTGGGGGACTTTAAAAACGTTATGAACAGTAAACTATTGCATTTATTTGGTTTTCATACAGCGTAAACACAAAAGTATTTGGTTTTTCTCAATTAACACACCGAAAACAGAAGTCTCCCAAAAATAACATTCCTCAGATGACCACCATTCTGCTGTAGGCCCTCGGTAAGTCTCTTCCTAAAGTCACTCATTACTCTTTGCAGCACATCTACGGGAATTCCTTCAACTTCTTCCTGAACATGATGTTTCAACTCCTGAACTGTGTGGGGTAGTGGCACTTTGAGAACTTGGGATTTTGGATACCCCCAGAGAAAAAAAAACCATGTGGAAAGATTAGGTGACCTGGCTGGCCATATGATATCCCCACATCTGGAGATAACATAGTTAGGAAACAGGTTACTCAAAACTGCCACAGAAGCTTGTACGGTGTGGCACGGAGCCCCATCTTGCTGGAAAAACGCTTCTTCCTTGACTGGAAGACGAAAAAGTGTAGGAGCTAAGAAGCTCTCCAACATGGGAACGTAACGTGGTCCAGTCACAGTTACAGCCCTTTCCTACCCATCTTCTATTAAGCATGGGGCAATAATTCGAAACGAAGTTACTGCACACCATACTGTGACTTTGGAATGGTGAAGTGGTCTCTCATAAATTTCTTTGGGGTTTGTGGCTGATGAATAGCAGAAATTTTGCTTGTTAACAAATCCCGACAAGTGGAAATGAGCTTCATCACAGATCAGTAAGTTGTTAATGACACCTTGGTTTTGATTAATTAATTGCAAAAAAATTTGGCAGAAATCAACTTTGTTTTCATAGTCATGTCCGTTTAGTGCATGAGAAATTTGAATTTTATAGGGGTAAAAGTGGAGATCTTTACGCAAAATCCATCGAATGCCGGCTTCGGACAGCCCAAGTGATGTAGCGTGGTGACGCACAGATTGGCATGGACTTCATTCAATGGCTTCTCTCACTGTTGCTACATTCTCTGGTGTATGTGCTGTTTTTACACTACCACCTTCTTCCTTAGTGTAGAACCAGTAGCCTCAAAGTTCTGAACCCAGGTCTTGACAGCATGGGCAGATGGCACAGCATGATTGCGATGAATACCAAACTCTTCGAAATTCACGCTGAGCTATCATGAAACTGTCACTGTTTTTGTAAATTGATTTCACAGCAAAAGCATGTTGTGCTCCAGTCCACGGCTCCATTGCAACTAAAACGCTTTGAAGTAGGCTGCTGGGTGGCAGTAGTGGCATCCTGCCGACGCCAACCAATCCAGGAAAAAACACCACTGCCAAATTGGCCAAATCATTGACGCACCCTGCATAAGACTCCCTACAGAAGGAATGATGTACCCTCAGACTTGTTTCAGGCAAATATCCTCTGACATGTGATGCCATATAGTCTGCTAAAAGCCTATCAACATTTTGGATGAATGTATTATCTCCATTTTCAGAGTCAAAGGGTAACCCAAGCAAGTGAACACTCTGCTTGCTGTTTACTTGTTTGGCTTACACTTTCACCATGAAAATTGAGGCAGTACATTTTGCCTGTATGTCAATAAATTTATAGAAGAATACATAGCGTCTCACTCCAGAAGTCATTAGTCCCCACCGGGTGTTTTGCTTGCTCTGTGAAAACATGAAAGTAGGATTACTGGAAATCATCCTTCCTGCAAGATGTTGAAAAAAATTAAATAAAATGTGATTTTAATGACATTTTATGAATTTTAAATGTGATTGTAAATGACATTTTAAAATTGACAGTTGTATTGCATTAGAGATTGAAGCAAGTGGATGAAGAACAGTATAGTTTAAATATTGTAGTGTGTAGAGCTACTGCTGGGTAATGACCTCGAAAAACAAGAAAACATCTCTTAGTACACAATGATGGCAAGTTAAGCAAATATACCAGAGCCATTACTGGGTAACATATTTGCAAACAAACCATATTTCCACAGAAACGATTCAAGCAACAACAGAAAAGCTGTTTTCTGTTGGTCCAAGCCATGATGTTATAACCAAAACACATTTAGAAGTTAGTTCAGTTGGAAGAGTGACGCCATTTAGAGAGGACTTCAGCATGGAGGCAGAGGAATAGCCATTGTTGGAGCTGTTACCAGGCAACTACTAGTGAAGACACTGCCAGCACTATAATTAAGTGTACCCATGCGTCATGTGTTAAAGTGGTCAATAAATGTAATCTCAAATCCAAAACCCAGTCGAGAGTCACTCAAAATCGTGACAATATATTCATAGCTGCAAAACATGCCTAACCCAGTGATACACATCATGAAGACACATTCTCTTACACAGTCTGTTTAGCTGCGTCTTCCTAACGTGAATACATTTCCAAACACTTTCAGACTTTGAATTTTGTTATTAATCAGTTTTATCTAATTTTCATAGTCCATATCAGCAATTCTTGAGTGAAATTATCAGTTAGGTCTCAGAACAATGCATAACAGGCAGATATGATTATATTTAAGTGGTTATGAAGTTTTATTAAAATCTGGAATTAATTTCTTATGCACAGACTGCAGAAACTGCTTTACACACATCCAGTAATCTGATGCTCCTTATACGTTTTGGAACACAAACACAAATATCTTACCGAAAGGTAAACTACCTCACAATGTTATTGTTTTGTATGAGAATGCAACTATGACAAATTTTTCTGTACACGGATGGGGCCATAAAGATCAGTGGTGTAAACCACATTGTTTCTTTCACACCGTGCTGATGTACAAGACCTACATTGTTGCAATCTGAGATGAGGGACCTACTATCTATCAACATTCACCACTCAACTCCGTGAGTGCTTTTCACTAGAACTGGTTGCCAAGTGCAGGGCTGCTCTTTGTGACTGACCAATCACCACAAAGCAGCAGTTCAGGCTGTTCCAAAGCCATACAATGGAAGCATCAGCAGCACAAAAGCACTGCCACAAGCTCTCACCTGTTCCTTGTATAATGCTGAAACTTTGGTTTCTGATGGAGTAGACAGGCATGGATTTATCACATTACAAGTAATTTCTGTTGAGTCAAAATTCACTGTGTGCAAATATATTTAACAAAACAACAAGCATTCACTGAAAACCAGTGTTTAACAATATTTCATTTCGCACTATTGATGTTCTATGTCACCTTACTTCCTTCCAACCACAGTACATGTCATCGGTGCATGCCTCACCTGCCAATTCCAGTGAAACACAGCATGCCACATACCAAAGAGCTAGGCTTCTGGTATTCACATTAAATTGACACAGCTGTTGCTTGGTGTTAATACAGTGCGTTCAACTGTTGAGGAAACCAGGGAAGCAGCGTGGGTTAGATACAACATTTCTCACAGATTGCTGCTGTAACTGTTGATAGTGGAATGAGTCATCAGCACTGATAAACATGTGCACTCACGCTAGCGTAGAGTGGATGGATTGTTTCTCTGAGATTACTGTGCCCTTCCCCGCCAGTGAGAGTTCAGTTGTGACGCAGATTCCCTCACATCAGTTTCTGTACACGCACACATTTATGGGAATAGTGTAAAAAGATAACAAACTTGCCATGCTTTATAACAAGTGTTGGAAGTGACCCCCTTCTGCCTGCAAACACGCCACAAGTTGGTCCACGGCAATTGAACTAATCACGTGTGTTATTTCATTTTGCAGAGCTTCAGTGGTGTGAGGGTTATTCTTGTACTTTTCCCTTTAGGTTCCCCCATAGATAAAAATCACAAAAAACTGAGATCTGGGAGGCCACAGTCCTCTGCTGATTACTTTGTCTTCAAACACTTCCCGTATTGTCTTTCTTCAGCAGTCAGCTGCTTGAAGAACGGATTCAGTATATCATTAATGAAGCAGTCAGAGTTCACAGTTTCGTGGAAAAATAAGGGGCCAATGATTCAGTGCTGACTTACAGCACAGCACACCCTCACCTTTTTAATATGTAATAGCATTTGCTGTACAGCATGAGGATTTTACACGTGTAATTAGTTCAACTGCCGTGGACCAACTTCAGAAAGTGTTGTATAATTTATTTACGCAATGCAAGGCACGTTTGCAAGCAGAAGGGGGTCACTTCCAACACCCGTTATAAAGCATGGCAAGTTTGTTATCTTTTTACACTATTCCCATAAATGTGTGCATGTACAGAAACTACTAGTTAATAAATGATAAATGATACAAACTCCGTCCCAAGTGCAAACAATATATATTCTATGTCTTTGATCTTGCTCTCTTCTACACTACATGTTTCGGCCTCTAACGGCCATCATCAGGTGTATACTCTTACGTTGCTGCCACACTGAACCCAGTCTAAAATTTAACATTTAAAAACACATTGTTATTTTCTTTGTTATTATCAACATCTACTTCGTTGATATCTGTCTGGTATGTAGATTATTTTGCACACGTCAATTTTGATTTTCCTGTAGCAGCACTATAAAATCTTTAGCTATAATTTTAAAATTCTTTAAAATTTTCTCTAAATTTTAAATTTAAAATTGTTAGGGTTACTCGCCCTATGTCTAAAGTGCTGCAGCGGCTAGTTCTTGTTTCCACACTGTACAGGTGTTATTCTGTGTAGTCTTCCTGTGTGCGTGCCGCTGCTTGTCTTTACTACGTATGCTCTAGTCAATGCCCCCTGGTACGTACCAAACGCTACCTTACACAATGATCTAAGCATACCATATGTAACAGATGTCATCAGAGCATACGTGGAGAAACACAGAAACCGGACCACTCAAAACAACAACCAACTAATAAGAAACCTCTTCAACCAACCAGCAATAGAAAGAAGACTAAACAGAATGTGGCCAGAGGATCTCATTAGATAAGTGCCAGAGAATCATTGGAGGATGATACCTGCTTCAATATTACATACACCCATCCCTTTTACTAGTTACATTATTTACATATATTGAGTAGATTGTAAAATAACAAAAAAATGTACAGCAAGTGATGTGAGGGAATCAGCAACACGACTGCGCTCTTGCTAGCGGGGAAAAAACACAGTAGTTGCGGCAAAATGATCCATCCACTCTACACTCGTGAGTGTGTGCGTGTTTATCAGTGCTGATGACTCATTCCACTATCGGCAGTTACAGCAGCAATCTGTGAGAAATGTTGTATCTGACTCACGCTGATCCCTTGGTTTCCTCAATGACTGAACGCCCTGTATTTCTGTCAATAGATTGCATCAAGTGTGACAGACTGTTGTTTAGAGGAAGAGACAAACTTTGAAATGACCTATACCTGCTGCTGTTTCAAGGTCATTTCATGTAAGCATTGGAGGTATTTCTGTGCCACTACCTTTGCCTCCAAAGTAGGCATTGTTAGCAGGTAGTTCTATGGTGGGGCTTGGCAGTAAACTCCACATGTAGCAGGCATCCATGTCAGAATGTATATTGCTGGCATTCCTGCTGTGTTGAACAGACTCTTGAACTCATGTCATACATGCACAACTCTGCTGCATCATGTGTAAAATCATGCAGTTTGCTTTCTGTTGGATCACTGCACCATGCTGGTCTATGCACTCCTGCCAGTCACACTAAACAGAATTCCTGCATTCATCAATGTTAATGTTCTTCCCAACCCTCTCTCTCCAGTAGTTTGTCAGCAATAAATGTTGCTCTTCGAATGAACAATTATGGGACACCATATTACCAGGCTGCCTTCAAACCATTACCACTAACCCTAACAGAGGATGAGAAACACTAGGGGAAGAACAATAAACAAGCAAGCAGAGCTGCATACCTTTGTTGGGCAAGACTGGAATGGGGGGCAACACTAAAAATGGTGTTGGGTATTTGTGCAGGTAACAACAGGTTCATAACTTCAACTTTAACATCTGGGTTGGAGCATACCTTAGCTGTCTGAGCCAACGTCTGTGTACGGGTGTCAATAATATAGCCACGTTTACCGGGTCCTAGAACAGAGTTGATGAGTCTCTCGTCTTCCTTGCAGCGTTTGGAACTGGGACCTGTCATGGGCTGGCTGCTTCTCATCAGGACACTCTGAAAATATTCACTCATAAGAGCTTCACATATGTACATCCACTGTACACATGCAAAGTACAACTTCATACTCTACTGGGGTGTCAGTTATTTGTAGGCATCTGCTGGATTATAAATTTTACCAGCTGGATACTTACACCAGAATGTGCTTAGCGTGTCCCATTACCTCATATGTGTATCAGATGTTCCACAAACTTGTCTCTACTCTGCAGGGAATAAAATTAATGTGATAAGGCCATCTCGGTAACTCACCCCAGTGTCATGCCTATAGCTAAGTACTGGGAAGCGCCCCCCTTCACGGAAATTGGCAGCAGCAATAATGGTGTCATCATCCACAGACTTGGGCACCACCACTGCACTGGGATATGTGGCACAGACCTGTGTGACACCAGACAAAGCCCACATAAAGCCAGCTGCATGAGCTCCTATTCCAGTACAATTACTGACTTCCTGGAAATTAAAACTTGTCATACTTTTTATTTAAAACAATGTTTCAGAGACTGGATTTGTCTCCATCCTCAGGTAAAAAGCCTGCTCAGTTGGGCACAAATGACACTGCTAGTCACTAACTAAAGTACACAATGGATAATGTCCAGGTAAGTCAATAATTATGTTAATATACAATCACCACAAACTTCCATATCAAGCTCCTTCTTGTCTTGTCATTTTGCCTGTGAGTGCTTAAGCCTGAGGGTAAGAGCATGCAATTTCAGGGACGCAACAATAGATCTAACTATGATGTACCATTAACTGCTTGGATCAAAGGAAATCTGTCAGACTTAACAGTGCACAGAAAAAATGAGCAAGGAGGAGAACATGTGGCTGGGCTAAGACAGCCAAAAATGTCTTGTAAGATATAACAAATCTATGCAGACATCTGTGGGGCCACAGCCCACAGTCTGAACTGTAAGTCAAAACAGGAAGCAGTCCAGACAAAGTGACACTTTCTTCTCATGAGAATTTTGTATCACTCCACACTGGTAAGAGTGAATGAGGGACAGACATTTCTATCACTGTACATTGGTGTTTCCCCATCGCGTTACGCTTGTGGTGCAGCATATAAAAGTTCCAGGGGCATACTGGAAGCTGCAGAAGCATCCCTCCATGTGAGATGGGGAGGGTGGGGTGTGTGTGTGTGTGAAAACTTTGAAAAAAGAAAGATTAATGCTTCTATTTAAGACATCTGAACATAAGAAACGTAACATTTAAGACTGAATTAATGTATTTTGGAAATAAAATGTTCAGTTGTAAAATAAAGTATATATATAAATCACATGACACCCTTCCAAATGTCCTTACTGCACACAGTTTGGGAAAGAGTACTGTATAGGGTACTGCTACTGTTCATAACACAAAAACTTTTTTCTATATATGTCATATTTCTTTTCTAGTTTATACACCAAAGATTAAAAAAAAAAAAGTTTCTCTGCATGGACCAAAATGAAATGGACAGACACCAAAAACAAGTTTATATTGAAAGTGATCATTTGATAATAATAAAAAAAGGGGATCACTTATGGCAGTCCATTGCCACCAGAGATTTGAAACTTCAACATAAATGCTGTGTCTGTCTGAAAAATGATTTCTATATACTTATACTTGAGGCTCTAATAATTGAGAACTCTGAAAATTATGGTCTTCCAGCAAGCTCAGCTTGGTGCCTGCACCTGCAGGTTCCTTCCTTCGCTCTTCATCCCTGAAGATGGATGTGATAAGTTCCTCAAAAGCATTGGGTTCTCTCCAGATTACACAATCTTACAACTCAAAAGACCCCTTTCCTAAATTGTTATACAGCTGCTAATACAGTTGGTAATGTAATTATGCTGCTCTGCTTTTTCATGACCTACTGAAAGTTAAGAAAGAAGCTTCTGTCTTCAAATGGTGGAGGAGGGAGAGAACTGATAGGAAGCATATTCAAGGGGCTGTCTCATTTATACAAAGGTTGTTCAATGAGTAAGGTTCCCTAGGTCATACACATTAAATGAGAAACCATTATAATGTTAAATGAAGCTCATTTATTTCATTGTAGTACAATTATTTTTCAACACAATCCCCAAGCATATTGATGCGTTTCTACCATCTTGGCATGAATTTAAAAATTTCCATTGCAGCAGAAATCAGGTTCTTGCATGAGCAACCATTTACAAATAATCATTTCTGCCTATTCATTACTGTGGAATCAGTGAGCTCCCAAGTGCTGCCTCAGAGGCCCAAACAAATTTAAGTCCAACAGTGCAAAGTCAGGACTATATGGCTGATGGTCCAAAAAAAAAAAAAGAATGATTAACAAACATGTTACAGGCTAGGGTACCTTCCTTACTTAACATCCTTGTATATGAGATGCACTGTAATTCTTTTCTTTCAGCTTACACCAAGCACTCAAATGTTCCTTGGTCATGTCACAGTATCCTGGATCACAAGTTTAATATTTACATTGATGCTATGTAGTTCAGGTACTGATGGCATTATAAAATAATCCACAGTACACAGCTGGGACAATATCCTGAAGCAGGCTGTACACGCTTCTTTCACATCCTTTCTAATTCACTGTTCATTAATGATCTCGTCATTCGGCACCACACAATCAGCTACTGAAAGTGTCAAACCATAAATATAAATAAATATTCCCCCCTCCCCTTCTTCACTTCACAGTACATGCAATTAATGTGTTCTGACGTTACATCTTCACCTCACAACAAATTCTTCTGGGTCATTCTATTTCTCTATATTCTACAGATTTAACCTGTAGAATGCTTTGAGATATCCTATTATGCTATACAGGTGTTGGCATTCCCTGCTTTCTGCTGTAGAACCTGTTTCAGTTCTTTCATCTGTCATTCTAACCGAAGGGTATATCCAGTTTCATCTGTATTCATCCTTTTGTTTCTGCTGACTGAAATTTCAAATATTTTCTGGTATCTTCATTCTTAATACAGTCTAGTCTAGTGCAGCCTTTGATTGTTCTCAAGGATCTCATTGCTACTGAGTGTATTTTACTTATGACCCTTGCTTTAATTGCCCAGAATTCAATTCCACATAGCAAAGCTGATGGTGCTACTGCCTACTAGATCTGTACAGTGCAATAAATACATCAGCAACAGTGAGTCAGCAGCCCAGATGCAGATCTGGCCCCAGAGCACTATTTCCAGTGACTGTTTGTAGGTTATTCAACAATACTGTATTAACCAAATGTGACAGATGAATGGGTGGTACTCCTACTTCATATTCAGGAGGCCTTTCACTTTCACTTTATTTTAAATTCCATAGATCCTTTTCAGGTCACACATGCCATAGGATACAGAACATGTCAAAATACATAAACACATACATAAAAACAATAAACCCATCAGCATGCAATACAGTCACAATACAAAATTTGTACATAAAATATTCAAATATGATCAAATTTATGCAGATATATGATTACCGTTGTCACCATCATAAATTAATACAACAGACCTATTCCTAATATAGAAGTTGGATGCAATTATTTCGATCACATAACTACAAATACTTAATTTAACAGTCCAAATATAGTACATTTCATCAGGATTTAAAAATTAGAATATACAATAAAAATTCAGTATATGCAATCAGTCATTTCTTAGCAAGAACCTTAAAATTTGAAAACTATTTATTAACATATTCCTCTAAAGGATAAAAGGAAATTAGCTGTGAGTAAACCATTCATGGCCATCTTAATTGTATACAGTCATATGTTATTTAAAACAGGTGGTCTATTACAATACCATACTACCATAAAATTTTTACCCTTAAATGCCTAGCAACTAGTCAGTGGGTAATACATCATGTGGAAAATCAACCTAGCAAACAATTCAAGAGAATATCTGGATTACAATCCTTTGTCTTCTTTATATTGAAAGTATTCGTTTATAGAGTAAAAAGAATGATGACATAAAAACCTCTTTAATGTAAATTTAAAGCTTTTCCCATCACTGACCAAAATCTTTATTGATCGTGGAAGATGACTGAACACTTTAATACCTGTTATATAGGCTCCTTTACTAAATTTTGAAGTATTCACACTAGGTACATGTAAATTACTTGGAATCTAGTTGTATATTCATGAATCTCGTTATTAAAGTTAAATAAATGTTTATTATTAATTATGTATAAAAGTAGTGAGTATATATAATGAGAATATAACGATTCTAATAATTTTCTTTTGCAAGATAAACACTTTCCTGGCATGTGAGGAGCCACCCCAGAAGATTATAACATAACTCACGATGAAGTGTATGTAAGCAAAGTAGATTGGCCTTAACGTTGCAAATGATATAATATGTTTTATATTTCGCAATGTATAGCACGCAGAGGATAATCTACTGATCACTAGGTCAATATGATGTTTCCAAGATAATACATCATCAATTGAACCCCAGGCTCAAATCCTGGCCTGGAGTTCAGCTATTCTTATGACTGTTGTGGTTTTTCCCAGTCCATTCATGGAAATCTCAAATAGTATCTACCTCAAATTAGCCCATGACCAACACCATAACACAGAATGACAGTGATGTGTAACTTGGTGAACAATGTAGCAGGTGTTCAGCATGCAAAGGGGGCCACTGAGGAAGATGAAAGAGATGAATACAGCATGGTGTAGAGGGTACACAAAAATGGTAGATAGCAAAAATGAAGGAAAGGAAAACCTGAGAGCCTCATCAGGATGTGGACTGATCTGCCTTCATGGATTCTGGGTTGTGGCACCATGTAGCCCTGTAGGCAGACAACAAAATTTTAGAGTAATATGATGCTGTTTCCATCTTCATGGTTGAAGTGTGCAAAGTGAGGAATTAGTTTGGTTACATATGCAAGTTGCACTGTTGTCACTGACATGCAAGGGAGGGAGTAAGAAAATGGTGCCTTATAAAGGCTAATGGGCATGAAAGGCATGAAAGCAGCTCTTTTCAGGGGCACTGTTATCTTTCACAGCACAGAAATAGAACTGTGAGAAGAACACCCCTTTCCAAGTCATTTGGCTTGCTCTTTGCTTGGCTTATTATTCAATACCGAAGAACAGGGCATGATAGTATTGTAACATACCTACATGAGTGTTGTTCAAATGAAACCTGTTCACAGATGGAAATAAATGACAGCTCACTGGTCCTGTCTGGAAGGATTCCACAACTGGAATGCCTGTATTTAGCCATGTCATGCAGTTCCTGTTTGGTCTGATACACCCGTACTGGTACACAGCACATGGTTGACTGCTGGCATATCTTCAATAGCAGTACTGCATACAGATTTCTTTCGTACAACCCTCATATAATTTAAAATAATGTTCTATCATGAAATTATGTATGAAGTCAATATGCAACGTACACTGAAGTCTTTATTGATGTAGCTGATCCTCCATTCATCTGCCTGACTTGTCACCAATTGTGAATATTCTGTCTCGGGGCGGAATGCTGTCCAACCATCCTCCAAAATAGGGAACATAGGGCGATAGAAGAAGGGGTACAGTTTTGTAGGTTCATCTGGAAAAAAAAAATATCATTCAAGATGCATATGTACATCACAAACATTGGTCAGCATGTTGTGACAAAACATTTAAAATCCATACACTTTACTGCAGAAATATTGTACAATCATCCATTTACTAGGTGCCAAAAAGACAAATCGCTGCCAGTCACAACAGTCAAGGTACTGATGAGAACCATGTCACCTAACCAGTCCACTGCAAGATGATATAAAGAAGCACGGCAAATGAATCATCGTTCTGGTCAACAATTGAGCACACTCATAGTTACTCTGCTACCTTGGTGTTACAAAGAACTAGGAAGAGGACATTTGAAGGATATTTCAGAAGAAGACAATGAAGTTGAAAAGTAACAAAGAAACGAAGGGGAGTGGAACAGCTGAACATAAAATCCCCATAAATGCTTGTAGACAGTTACAAATAAGAACAAGTGCCAAATGAATCCATGTTCTACCAGAACCCATGGTGTGGTCATGTTCACATGGAAAGGAAATTAAGCTTTATCATCCATGTGTCACATTGTTGTGATGGCACAGGTCCTGCAACTAATGCTGTGAAAGCCTAGTATCACACTATTGTGATGGAACACAAGCAGCTCCTTGTTTTCAGTACAGAGTGAACCCCCCATTTAAAGCTTCTTTTGGGATTAAACTGAGGAAAATCTTACACAAAGGGAGAAATTTAACACTGAAATTATGGACTTTGGATCACTGAAACTAAAACAAAAAGAAGGAAAATTTTATGTTCAAGAATGGAAATGGGGGGTCCACCGTAAATGCCATATCTGCATGTTAAAATCAGTCCACTAGCGCCCTAGCAGTAGGAGAATTTAATCCTAACATACAGGATGATTTGGTTAAACAATTACTGAACCACAAAGCTCCACTTTTATTTTGGGCTGAATGAACTAAGTGACTATCATATTACATTTGTTACGATTTACAGAACAAGGAAAAGTAAAGCTCACTGAGAGATGTGCATTTTTTAAGCTGAAGTAGAACTGTGTAACATGACTGAAGAGAACCCCGCGTATCACTGAATTCAAAACAACATTACCATGAATCTGGCGATGTGACATGCCCACGGGTGGCACGGTAGAATGTAAACGTAACGAATGAAGTAAGAGTGAGTAATGTGTGATCCTTCTAGTGATACTGTGTTCTTACTGAGTGCAATTTTAAATGGAAAGCTACAGATAAAGAGCAAACAGTCTATGTGGCTGCTACAACACTCTTAGTACTCTGTACTGTAGTATTCCGGGGCATACCTCTGTGTAACATGGTTATGGGGGTATCAGTGTTTCAGAGAATATACTGCGTCCACCTGCCTACCCTGAAGAAGAACCAGTATGTTCCACCACATGCTAGACTACACAATGTCACAAACCAAAAGACCCACTGGTGTAGCAGTAATGTTCTGGTGCTCTAGGCTTGTATTTTGTTGGGGGGGTGGGGGGTTTACTGAGTTTGACTCTCGACTGGGATATCAACTATCCTGAAGGAGGTATTTTGCTGTTTTCCTCAGTTCCTGCAGACAAATGCTGTGATAGTACCTCAATTAGGTCACACCAGTTTCCTTCCAAATGCTTCCAAATTCATGATTCATCCTGCCAACTGCTGCTATACATACTGACAGAGCCATAAATATGCAACCCCAGAAGAGCACAGTATGAATACTTCATCCTGTACCTACTCCTACTAAAATTGGATTATGAAAGAAATTGGGCAGTAACGTTTGGTACAGTCACAAACATATATCTCAACGGTGTTATCATTTTCAGATGGAACCACAGAGATAAGGGAAATCACAATGATGAGGGAAGGGGAGAGAGGGACACCATTTTGCCCCTTGCGTGCAAAGTTATGCCAGAATGTGCAAGGCAAGCATGAGATGCTGCTGGTGATAAAACTGTCTGAAGCCTGGAATTCCCATAACTCAGGATAAGGTTCAAGATAACACATGCAAATAATGCTACAGAGGCTATAAAATCAGCAAAAAGCTTATGACATGCCTCTTGTCTACATTGGTACTGTATTCCACTGTAGTGTACTGTACTGTATTGTATTGTAGCATATCATGGCATGCACTTACCAAGTGACGAAAGGTTCTCAACAGTGGTGGCAACTTTCAGAAACTTATCTGGGTTAGAGATGTCCAACTGAATGATTCGAAAATCCTTACACTTGATGATCAGACTTCCCCCCTGCATTCCGCTGATTCTCCTTTCCACTGCATCCACATTATGGTGAAGGAGCTGCACAAGATACAGAAATGACTTATGATTTATAATTACTCTGCATCAACTGCCTAAGTTATGTATAACTGGCTGACATGTGAAGTAGTGCATGGATGAAGCTGCAATTTTCGCTGGCACTGCTGATTTATTGGTTCTAACAGTAACTGCTTTCCAATAATTCAATTTACATTTACATTTATTTTCACTTCATGGATCCAATCATCTCCCCATATGGCTGGATATAAAACATGTCACACACATTATAACTTCATGATGGCTACTCATCATACGTCGTTGGCCCAATAAAATATATACTCAGACCTCACGCAGCCAGCACAAGTTGTCAAGACTACACACATCAGTGGTGGAAAAACCACTGTCAGATTCACACATTGCCATTGCACACACACTGGCCAGCCATATCATCAATACAGTTTCATTATAACATATTAAAATTCATAACAAACACAGACGCCATACATACTGCCACAATTGCAGCAAGCAAGTCTCAACAAACAGACCATTTCTTGCAGCTTTCCTCTTTTTTATGTATCTATTCCAGATACCTAAAAGTACAGTTATCCACAGAAAGGTAGCTAGAAAAACAGTTGTACACAGTTGTATTTTCTTCAATACCATGTATCATTAATCATTTCTGTTTGTCAAATACATAAAATAAGACAAAGGAAGCTGTCTCAAAAATAAATTCTGTGTGATCTGTGTTCCTCTTCAAACAGTCAACTACAAAGAAACTCATATATGAAGACCTACTTATAAATGTACAGCAGCAGAAAACACATCATGTTTGCTAGGGCAGAAATGAAGCAACAAAAATGTGTGGAAACACTTCGGGTTGGTAACAAGTTCTGTAAATTTGGCACCAGACAGTGACAAGGTTTAGTATGCCTAGCAGCATGGCTCAAGGGGCAAAGTTTATGAATTGTATTCGAAAGGTGACCAACTCAAATCTCACTTGGTGTATCATCTATTCTGACTGAGATTTCCCATGATTTTCCTCAGTCTGGCAAGGCAAATGCTGGGATAGCATCTCAAATTGTGCTGCTCCTTCCACATTCTTTCCACTTCATTACTCATTAAATCATCCTTCCATCTGATGCTATACAGCCTGAGATACTGAGAGCATTGTGATATAAACCACACTTAAAGAAACAGTTGACTCTCCATGAAGGTGCTAATGGTTAATTTGCAAGCTCAGAAGTTGCAGTATCCAGCTATGTCAAGAAGCCAAACAGACTTTAGCAATCTGTGCATAGCTTGAGCTTTAAAGAAACAGGTCTTAGGACCTAACACTTGTTTATGTCTATGGAAAGAAAGGAAACATTCAACACAACCAACCCGGGCCTTATAATGTAATTTGTGTCTTGGCAAATACTGCATAACCAAAAGTGTTGTGTGGGAATAGGTACTGTGGTGCAGGAACCGCATGACGTCCTGTGGATAGGTCAAGTACACTGCATCACCACTCCTGTCAGTACTGTGAAGACAAACAGCCTAAATCAGAAAAATTACAAAGTAACACTAGATGTCAGTTGGCTGCCATAGGCATTCCAGACAGACACTTTGCTGCATTTTGCATGATGATCTCAGATTTCATCAGAGTGTGTATGCGTTTCTGGACATTATCCATCATCCTGTTTTTATTTAAAACACGACATTTCGGAGACTGGATTGTCTCTGATTTCAGATGGAATCTACTCATTTGGGCCCAATTGACAGAGCTAGTCCCTATCTCTGGACACCTGCACCAACACAAGATAGGGTATAAAAACCAAGCACAACATAAACCACCTGCAAAAGTTAAGACAAAACATTACAAAAACTCCACACATATGAGGTCTAGCACCAGAGTACTGTCAGAATAGATGTCATCACCAGAGAGATAAATTCTCTGTATGGTACCAACATAAAACAAAATTTTCCAACTTAATCTACACTGGATGGAGCTGTAGTGTTCTGACTTCTGTTGCAATAATGGGAGTCCAGATTGGAGAGATGAGCAAGCTTGGTTGACTGATCATATGATCTATCAGAGAAGTAGAGTTCCATAATATTCTTAACCTCAAAACTAGAAGCAGAGTAGTGAATTTCACCCATCAGTTGCTTTATCCCCATGAAGAACCACCAGCACCCATTAGACATGAGGCTGGGTGTACCACAGAGCCAGTTTAGACACTATGGAGAGTAGAAAAAACCTCTTATTCCTGCCAAGAATCAAACTCCAATTCCTTGGCCATATAGCCTGTAGTCTAGTCACTATAATGACTGAGCTATGCCAGCTACTACAGGTAAGATATGTAAGATCTAAAAGAGACATACAACCATGTGATATGATCATCATTTCATGAGTATCCAGCTCTAATCTTGACCAACATACCAGACACTGATTGTGTGGCTTGTATGGTTTCCTTCAAGATATGTAGGAAGGTACCATCAAACTAGGCCACATGACATGTAATCATTACAGACATTGACTGTACCTCAAGGATAAGTGGTTAATACTCCTGCTTCATAATTGGGAGGTTTCAGGTTCAAATCTTGGCCCAGAGACCAACTAACCTGAGGGTTTCATGGTTTTCCTCAGTCCCTAAAGGCAACTGCCAAAATATTACTTCAAATTAGGCCATGACCACTTCCTTCAACATCTTTTACAATTCATTATTAATTACTCACCTAACCATTCAGCACTGTATAGTCTAAGCTACAGGAAGTATCATCATGGGATGTCCTGCATAAATCAACATGGCATGGTATACAAGCAAACCACCATACAATTTGCAGGTATATTTTGGAGACTGGACCAGCAATATTCACTGTGAAGAAAGCAGTCTTCTGGGATTTGGCACCGTGTATACGTGGTGTTAACCGACGTTCCTCCGAAACGTCGGCTAACACCACATATACACGGTGCCAAATCCCAGAAGACTGCTTTCTTCATAGTCACCGCCGTGAAAGCCTCAAATCTTACAATATTCACTGTGTTAACATTTTTCACGCCAATGAAACAAGTGAACTGATGTGACTGGTTGACTGTTGTGGTAGGCCTGCCAAAATTTAATGTGGTCAACATTCAAGGCTGTGTGAAACTCAAGGCAGCCGCAAGGGTCGTTAAATGCCTATTACTTTTAACCTAATCCAATCAACAGACCAGATTGCATGGGTGAAGCATCCGACCCTTCTGACTGAATCTGAGCTCACAAGAAAATCTCATGCACTACTAAGTACAGAACTTTATGTTCAACAGTTTGAGCTTCATATCTCGGGCATCAAGTACTATTTTGTAAGTATCAGTCAGCCTTTTACACTCAACCTGTTCATTTGTTCACAGCATATATTGCTATCAGCCCTGTTCAGCCAACGAGGTTGGCCGCCGGTACCTGATATTTCCCCCATCTACCAGAGGCATTGGAAACTACTTGGGTGGGAAATTGTTGCCTAATTTTGCTCAGAGGTCTCCTAGAGACATGAGGATTTTTTACGTGCCTAAAACTATGACAGGGGACCCACAGCTTAAAGTCCCTCCCGGAGGACTTGTTCCCTGAATTTTTCCACCCTTAAAAATTCCACGACCTCCACCGGGTTTGAACCCACATACCTTGAGTCATGAGGTGGGAACATTACAAAAATATTGTAACTAGATGACACATTAATACATGTACATAAACTATAAATGTGGTAATTACCCAGAGTTCCTCAACACTCTCTTTCCTAGTGGACAGTATGAGATGGTGACCTGTGATGCAGAGAGTGCCATCAACTGGTTTTTGGAATGGCCAATGCATTATGACCCCATCAAGCTTAGGGACCAGGATCAGCTCAGCAAACTCCATGGCTGGCTTAAATCCAAACTGCTCTGCAGCGCTGACTCCTGGGAATAAACAAAGACCACAAGCATTTCAATGACAGTGCCAAGTCAGATGGAACTGCGCTATAGAAATAGAAATGTGTGTGGCCAGCACTTCAGGCTTTATATAACTGCATTTTACAGATGTGTGCAAGCAACAAGTCAACAAACACATTTCAAGCTGCATTAAGCCATGAATGTTATAGAATCTAAAATGTTTAACCCTTTGAGTGTGACTTTTAGCGGAGCCATTTAAATCCCTAAGCGTGTGCGACGCACCGTCTGCGTCCACTCAAAGCCGTGCTGTAAGCGTGCGCGCCGCATATGTTGCGTCCAAACTTTTCACTAAGAATTCTTAACGCCTACGCTCTGATGTGTGTACTTCCAGTGAATGTATATGTCAGCTAACACTGACTTCTTTCATTCCTCGCTATCTGTTTGTGTGTGGTATTTTTTTACTCGCTTTGCTTGGGACAAAGCATCTGGTGTCTGCTGCTTACAAAAGAATTGTTCCAACTCACACTCCGACTTGCTTACAGAGAGATAATTTGTTAGCTAACTTTCATGGAGTGCTTGTTATCTGAAAGAATTCCAGTTTACAGTAAAGTCATCAGCACTGGTAATGGTTACAAACAGAAGCAGATGATCACAGCAATAAATGGTAGTGAAATGCATGTTGGTATTGAAGGGTTCACATTTTGTAAAAAAAGAAAAATTTAAAGGGTATTTTTAGACAACAGCGCTGCTAAGCGCATACTGTTTGTTGTTCTTTCAGGCTCAGTACCTTACTATATATGTAGCTGTCTTTCCATAACATCTCGGGTCATAAATTTTGGTGTTATTGATGAGATTTGTTTTTATAGAAAAATGTATGGCACACTCAAAGTGACTGCTTTCACACTAAAGGTTATGCACCAGCTTCAATACTAATGCTGATAACGATTTCTGTGGGCTTTAGTGGCAGTTTACTTATAGCATGGATTGTAAGACGGAGTACTTCATTGTTCAGTGCTGCTTTCATTAGCATACTTTTTTGTGGGCTACTTTTTGATGCTGTCAGGAGCGAGATCAAAGAGCATCAAATGGTAGGATGACAGATCAGTGAAGAAACTGAAAGGATTTAAAAGGAACCAGCTGTGGCTTAATCAAGGTATTACCTTGGAATTTGCATGGAGGGACTGAGGAAACTCATGAAATACCTGTCAGGACAGCTAACATCCCTACATAGATTTCAACAAGGACCTCATGCATATGATTCAAGAGTGTTACTGCAAAAACAAACCATTTGGTACAACTATTACTGTTACCATTATCATAATGATGCAACTGAATGTGCTGTTATACATGAGATTAAAATACAGATCAGATATTTGGTTGGACTGGCCCTCTTTTCCTTAGTCAAGGAAGAATTTCAAACTGCCAAAGCTGGTTTCTGGGACTGGCAGTTTTTATCCCAAGAGAACAGGAGCCAATGTATGTGTAGCATCAGTCATCAACAGGAATTTGTTATTGTTATGGCTGTATTCAGTTCTATGATGTGTGTATTATTATATAAAAGAAATTTAATTGGACACACACATTAGAAAAAAATTTCTTTAGCATATGCATAAATACATAAATGTGAATACAGTGGAACCTCGCTTAACGAGCACCTCTCATAATGAGTAATTTGCATAACGAGCAAAACAAATTGTAAAAAAATTACTCTGTTCATAATTGGCATCTTTGTCATTGAGGAAATATATCCTCTATCCCTTCTTCCACTTCATATAAACTCAATATGGGAAAGTTCACAGCTGCTAAAACGTCATGTTCATCTGTCGGTGACTCTAGTCTCACGGCACCGTCTGTTCCTACATCATCTAATCTAATTACTATAACACAAACAGTAAAAAATTAAAGTGATAATTTACTGTTTGATTAGAAGTGAGTACCCCCCTGAAAATTTACTGTTTTGTGCATCCATTAAATATCCATATATAATTTACCACTGTTCTACGAAATTGATTTTAATGAAGGGATTTATAGGTTATGTATTTTATGTTAACAGTACCACCAGTAATGTAAATATTTCAAAATGTCACAGCAATTTTATACTACCAAGTATCCCAGTAAATAATGTGTTCTTACTAGGAAACTGAAATCTTCACGATATGTGATCTTATTTATATTCTACTGTGATGTTAATATGTTACAATGTTGTCACTCTAAGTGCAACCCCAAACTCCCACTCTATATTTTACAACAGACACTAAATCAACCATTCCTTCCAGCACAGGCCATGCTACTATCGCTACGCCTACGATGNTGGTCTGCATGTTTCCCTCTCCCCTATGCCAGTTACACCCCCCTGTACGATGGGGCCTCAGCGGTGTCGTGAGCAGCCCCGTGAAACTCCCATGTAATTGGTTGGGAACATGGCCGCGATGACACCTCGGTGCAATGCTACCGCCATCTATTTTCAGCTTATATGAACTAAATTTAACATGGCCTCCAGGGCCGAGAGCACAATCGGTAAGAAGGTATGCTACCTTAGCAACTATTTTGAGTGCTCCGCCGCCCCCTTGCAATTATTTTTTTCACTTCTTGCAAAAAATACTTTTACAACCAGACCTCTTGTACTGCAGTCTCTCTTTCCTTCTGACGTTCCCACCAATATCCTATATGCATTCCTCGCCTCCCCATTCGTGGTACATGCCCTGCCAACCTCATCCTCCTCGACTAGTGATATTGAACACTGTGTTGAACTGTGTTCCATATCACTAGTCGAGGAGGATGAGGTTGGATGAGTGATATTGAACACTGTGATGAACTGTGTTCCGTATCACTAGTCAAGGAGGATGAGGTTGGCAGGGCATGTAGCACGAATGGGGGAAGCGAGGAATGCATATAGGATATTGATGGGAACGCCAGAAGGAAAAGAGACTACTGGGAAGACCAAGGTGTAGGTGGGTGGACAATATTAAAATGTATCCTAGTGAGATAGGATGGTATGGTATGAATTGGATTGATATGGCTCAGGATAGGGACCAGTGGAGGGCTCTTGTGAACACAGCAATGAACCTTCGGGTTCTACAAAATGTTGGAAAAT
Source organism: Cryptotermes secundus (assembly GCF_002891405.2). Classification (NCBI taxonomy): domain Eukaryota; kingdom Metazoa; phylum Arthropoda; class Insecta; order Blattodea; family Kalotermitidae; genus Cryptotermes; species Cryptotermes secundus. The sequence continues at coordinate 702,985 of NW_019731571.1, read as the reverse complement.
TCTGTACAATTGGTAGCTTCTCAAGAAAAGCTCAGCTGCATAAATAAGTTTAATATCACTTCACCCATATCCTTTTGGTTGGATTTGGGTGAAGTTCTATTAAACTTGGTCCTCCACCCCCTTTCTAAGAAAAAAAAAACACCACACCACTGTGCACATTTTACACTTACATTGAACAGGAATGCCAGCATAACACCAATGACAACTTGTTTCCCTAGGCTTACCACCTTGTTATCGCTAGAATTCTTCACGCAAACCAGATATGTACATAAAAGGGAAAGTTTTGAATCCATTGTGGGTGAATTGAAATCTTAACTTTCTTGAAAACACTACAAAAACTCACTACACATCACTGTATATATTACACACAAAAATATAACGTCACACTAGAGAATTTAATAATTCGGTGATCAGATCTGTACCAATTCCCTTCTTTGCAGTATCTAGTCTCCTCTGCACTCTCCTGTATTCCGTAGTCTCTATTCTGTATTCTTCTGTTTTCTGCAGTCTTCTTTGATTCCATCTCCCCCTGAGGTAGGTTTTACTCGAACCGTGTAGAGATCGCCTTCTCAAAAGTTTCCTAGGATCATTTCATAAATAATGCACAGCTTGGCAACACTGCGGATTAGATTATGCAACAACAGTGAGCGTCAAGTCAGGTGCAGTTCAGGACTTGAGAAAGAAGCGCGTTATTTTGTTTCATTTATAATGTACTCTGTTCTTAAATAACGTGAATTAGAATTGGAGCCTGCACGGTTCTCGGGTATTGTGACTGTAGAAGATCAAAGGTCGTACATTAAGATCGAAACTTTACGTGGAAAAAAGCCGACAGAAATTCACAGCTGAAATCACAGTCCAACGAGTCTAGAGGTCCATCTTCCCCACGACCAAAAAAATTTCGATCTCAATCAAAGGTCAAACAAATGGTGATCTTTGCTTGTGATCACCAAGGAATCATTCAGTGCGGGAAAAGTGTCACAGCAGTTTATTACCATGACTTTATGCAAAATCTGCGCAGAAACGATCATGCTCCATGACAACGCTCTCCCGCACATCGGCAATGTCGCAACAGAAAAGCTGCGCCAGTACGGTTGGGGCTCCCTACAGCCCGGACATGAGTCCACGAGACTTCGACTTATTCCCAAAGTTGAAACAGCCTATGCGAGGCCGTCGTTTTCCCTCTCTGGAAGAGCTTTCTGCTGCAGTAACCGAGCCTCGGACAGATAAAAGAAAGATGGTGTCCTGGATGGAACAGTAAAGCTTCCCACTTGTTGGGACTCGGTCACTGAGAAGCAGGGGGACTATATTGAAGGACTGTAAAGAGATATTAAAAAAACAGGAAACATGGACGTAAAGAAAAAATTGTGCTTTATTTCTGAAATGACCTACGTAATTAGTGTAGATGTCTTTCGTTGCTGTGTGAACATTTACCTAACCGCTGCAATGGAAACGCCTCTGTATGTGTTGTCTAGGAATCAATGTGAATCTCTAGCCAGTGAATTATTATTATTATTGGAGGGGGTGGGTTTCCCCATGCACCGCGACCAGTGGACTATTGTACGTCCCCCTGTGATATTCTACCAGTCTCCATACCCTATCGATACTGGTGCGTGCCATCAGTCCCGACTCAGCCAGGGAGTTCGGCCTCTACTGGCTCAGCGGTATCTTGATGCTTCCCCCATCTACCAGAGGAGTTAGAGACTATTGTTGTGCGGGAAACGTCCTTGTAATTTGGCTCAGAGACCTCCTTGAGGCATGAGGTTCTTTTACGTGCCGTAAAGCTACGACACGGGACCCACGGCTTAAAGTCCCTCCCGGAGGACTTGTTCCCTGAATTTTTCCGCCCTTAAAAATTCCACGACCTCCGCCGGGTTTGAACCCGCGTACCTTGAGTCATGAGGTGGGAACGTTACCCCTAGACTACGGAGGCCGCTTAGCCAGTGAATTACTTATTCAGTCGTATTCGTTGGTGTGGAAACGTGTTCCAATAATTCGCCGTCCAGCAGCAGCGTCTCCCGTGTTGCCATGGGAACGTTCTCTGCAAAGCCCCGCCCAGAAGATGGGCAGAATACAGCTTTTAGGTGTCATGTCACAATATTATTAAATTATTGAAATGACTAATAAACTGATTAAGGGGTTTGACTCGCTAATTTGAACCTGATTAGGAAAGCTGTGCACTGTTTTTGTTATTCATTGAATCCGTAACCTTGATTGCAACCTCTGCTCTCCTCTGCTGCCCGTCAGATATGCGGCGATACGTTTGTTTCTGACACCCACGTGCATTCATGTAACTGCCATGCAATGTGAGAAGTGCAGGGATCGTAGTCACGGCGTAGTAATTCTCGTTTTCTCTCGAACCAGGGCGTCTGCTTGTAGTCACCACGTCTTTGCTACATCGCAGTCACCAAAATTTTGTCTAATCTCTGGAAATATCCATAGGATTATGTTCAAATTTTCTGAGTGCTAGGCACTACAGAAACTTTTCGACAACTCTTTTTCTCTTTAGCTTATACCACACATAATACAGTGCAACAGTGTACAAATATGGACCGAAATTTTTCAATAGACGGAACAAATAAATCTAAAGCATCTACGTATGTCCATAACGCTGCGCTAAATGTCTTTCAATAAGATCTACCTCTTCATAAATAATGTATCTCTTAATTTTTAATGACTCAGTGACTGAGGATGGAAGTTCGATATTTAGTCATATCTGTGGTTCGTATCATCTTATGCAATTATGTATTTTAATTATGTTGTATTTTAGCGTCCTGTTGCACTGATTTTCATCCATGCTATGTATACAGTTGCCGTCTTGTAGTGCACTCAATTTCACCTCTTACTTCAAGACATGTTTCGGCAACATAGTGCCATCATCAGGTGCCCTAATTACGCTATTTCATTGCTTGCCTTTATAAAATTATTTAAATAGTATTTAAAAGATGCGTATTTGTCAACTATAATGAATTTACACACGCTAAAACTTGTTAAGATTATTCATCTTATGTGTCATAATTAAAACTTGCGTGTGGTTCTTCCACTATGGGGTCGTTTTTCTTATATTCTGTGTAAACCGTGTAAACATTGTAAACATTACAACACTCGCAGCTAAGAAGGGAACACACACCACAAGACACGGGTTACACAGAATATAAGAAAAACGACCCCCATAGCGGAAGAACCACACGCAAGTTTTAATTATGACACATAAGATGAATAATCTTAACAAGTTTTAGCGTGTGTAAATTCATTATAGTTGACAAATACGCATCTTTTAAATACTATTTAAATAATTTTATAAAGGCAAGCAATGAAATAGCGTAATTAGGGCACCTGATGATGGCACTATGTTGCCGAAACATGTCGTGAAGTAACAGGTGAAACTGAGTGCACTACAAGACGGCAACTGTATACATATCGTGGTATTTTAATTGCTACTGCCTCGCTCACTGTAACCAGCAAATACTGACTGCCTGCTGCTGTATGCAAGCACGCATTTTCTGACCGCTGGTTCAGTAATGGTCCTTGAGAGCGACCAAGTGAACTAACGCCCTGCTGATCCTTGAGACCGAGCGTCTACACTGTTTCACTGCCGGAACCAAGAAGCGTTCATGTAACCTGATTCACAGCCGGTCCTCGAGATCAAGCAAGTACTCTGACCCACTGTCCATACTTGAAAGCTACCATGTACCCTCAATTATCAGACGATCCTCGAAAGTGTCCGTGCCGTTCTTCGAGAGTTTCCACATACACTGATTCGCTGTTGGGCTTCGAGAGCATCACGTTCTCTGATTCACTGCTGCATAAAGCCACTTCAATTGGATGCTGGGACGTGATCTTGGCCTATGCTAGGTTACCAAGCCATGTTCGACTGCAGACACCGAGTATAACTACGATACACTTAAATCAGGATAAACTGTTGGCGGATGGAGATTCGAAATCGCAACATCCCGATATGAAGCAAAGCTGGTAGCCACTCAACCGCCATTTCCTTCGAGTTGTTCGGACGAAAGTCATCGCTGATATGAATGTATGCGCCGCTGAAGTAGGCCTTCTCTCTGTTGCGGCCATGGCGTTCAGCTTAGGAATGAAGCTGTGTTGCAGTGACCTGACGCCTGAGGATTCAGTGCATTTGTTTGATTCAGTATCGCCGGCGCTGGTCGTTCGCAATCGATCGATTACGCACATCTCCAGTCAAAGCCTGCGGAAGGGCGATGACTTAACCATAAAGTAAAGAAAAGCTCGAAAACTTACACCACACAATATACTCGCCTCTCATTCAAAGACTCCCATTATTAATGTCTGATATGCTGGAGCAGAATCCTTGCGAAAATGATTTTCGCTTATCTTTTCAAGAAATTCATCTCCTTTTATAAAACCCGAAATTTCGTTATCATGATCACAATATCTTCGCACTCAGACCTATCTTGATTGAGATTAATCAGTACGTGCCTTTATGTTCTATTCATGTATGCACCATTTTAATATTATCGTCCCATGTATACCAGGTGATTTATGTCCGTTTTCGGCTAAAATGTATGTAGTTATTAGGCAGCTATTTGTAATATTCTCTAACTTCTGGTGCTTCGTGTACTGTAGATACAAATATTCTTCTTGTTAACTTGTTCTCAAGCAGCCTCAGTCTGCATAAATCCTTCCTCCATTGTGAGATAAGGAGTTTCACACTCATAAAATGACAGGTTTTATGTGATGGTGCGTTCCCGAAGACCGCATGATTCAAGGCACGTTTTCAAAGACTTGATTCTGGTCGAATTTGTTGGGATTCGCAATATTTGAAACTTTAAGTATTTGGTGGAACTTTATTCGTATTTATATATTGCACTTTTTTCAAATTCGCATGTAGTGCGAGTCAGTATGTGAGGCGATGAGACGAGAGTGAAGCACAGAGGTTATGGTATTGTTTGAAGTAGTCGTGAAACTCATTTGAACATCTGCGTAAGGCCACTTTCCATTTTATTATATAAGTTGAGAAGAAACGTTCTGCTCAGATATATGCAAGTCAAGCCTTGATGTTCGTAAAATGAATGCATAGGGGAAGGAATTTGCATTCGTATCTCCACCCTCTCCATCTCCTGCACTGCCCTACAAATTATATATAAAGAAAATGGTATCGATGAGCTCCACCAGACGACGTTTGATATTATTTGGATTTCTTTTGTTTAGGTCAGTTATAGCCACTACTTTATGCAAGTCTTTCATTTTTCTAAAATATTGCCTACTAATAAAAAGTATCCATATTATAGAATGGAGATTGCAGTAACAAACATTATTTGTTTGAGATACTTTTTTATTTTGTTCACATTTAATGGAACACAAGGATAGAAGTTATCTTACTGACTGCAAAGAAGTAGACCTGCAAGTAGTGCTATTGGCTTTGTAACTGTACATTTTCATATACAATAAATGGGCATCAAATCCACTGATACACACAGAAACTAAAAATAAATGATTTGGAGTATATGCATTCGTTCGCACTCCTATTAATTCGCACCCAGGAACTCAAGGAAAATGAAACTCTTCTCATTACACCTTGCCTGAATTTCTGTTTCTGGTCACGTGTGCACTGCTTCGCCTTCATAACGCTTTCAATGCTTCTCATGAAACCACAAAATCGGAATGCAGATTTAGCAAATTTAAATACCATTTTAAAAAGTGTTCTGGCAATAATTCCCGATGAGGTCAATGGATTTTTTTTTTCAAGTTACCTAATTCTTCCAGCCGCACTATTGTCCTGGGGTCGACTCAGTCTCTAACAGAAATCAGTACCAGGAATCTTCCTGGGGGTAAGGGATGACTAGCCGGGGAGTAAGGCTGACGGACTTACCGACATCTGTGAGCCGATTGTCTAAAAGATGTGGGAACCTCGATGTCTCATAAACCTATGGGCCTTCATGGCCTGTTACAGGGATACCTTTACTAAACTAAACTGTGTTTCGCGACCTCATTGGTGGGTAACGGAAAATTTTCACGGGGTCAGTCAACCAAACTTATTATTACGGACTATTCACATGCCATGATTGCGAGTATTGTAGATATACGTGTTCGCAAAAGGCAGACATCGACGCTGCTATTTTTTTTCTGGTTCTTTCGTAACCGAAATATGTACACATTCATATTGTTACGTGTATGACTTACTCTCGACGGGGTTTTGGATTGGATATTGGATTTGCTGACCACTTAAGAATCGTAACTACGAGTAATTATAACAGTCTCACTGAATTGCATACTCAAAATATCGCCTTAACTACAGCACAAACAAAGTTATCTCGGTCTTCACTAGACTGTTCCTCTGCTACTGTGCTCAAGTTATCTCTGAATGGAGATCCCTTCCAGCTGAACTAAGTCAAAGTCACTTTACGACTGGCAGTTTACCGCCAATCAGTTCGTCTTGACGACAAACCCTTTGAGACTTACGACCAAAAACTTTATTCAAAAGAACACTTTCAGTCACAGTCCTTATGTAACATCCTCTCTAACGAGAGGATGCGTTTAAAATTGCTGGTGGCCCTCACCATAGTAGTCATTCTCAGGCCAGAGTCCCGCGGAACTCATGACCACATGATACTCTCTCAGATTCGAGACTCCCCTAACCTGGAGGACTAGGCTCAGTCTATACACCCAGAAAATGATTTCTTTTTTCGTCCCCTCCTACGACTCGCAGAGATACGAAGTATCCGACGCCGCCTCCAAATGGGATCTGAACTAAGTTTTCTATTCGTCATTCTTATAACTCATCGGCACGGACCGTATTAGAAAACATCGTTTCCAACAGTACCTCCATTGTAGCTCATGAACTCTTTCCGCGGGAACCTGTTTAAGATCGTTGCCTAGAAATGGCTCTACATGCTACCATATTTTAGCCTCCTAAAATCACATGTTCGAGATTTAAAGCTCACTAGCGTTCTGTCTTTTCTGGTGGTGAAGAATTCATAAAATATTTTGTACAAGTGTGGATGCGAGCATGGCTGTCAAAATAGATTCACCTTTACGTATGTCTATTCCGAGATTCTATAGAAGTGACGCATAATGCAAATAAGTTAGGTAACCAAGTCTTTAAACCACAAGTATGCAAACGACCAACAATTAGGTGCTGTAATGTCTAAATTTATGCGAAACTCCCGCGCAGTCACGTCTTTACAACTTACTCTAACACTTATTATAATACAATCCTATTCAGAGCGATGCGAGGAAGTGTTATAAATAAATTAACCTAATTTCGTTAATTTTATTCCTGCATTCTGCATGCCAACCATCAGGGTTGGGAAAACTTGCTATTAATATGCAAGTTTGAAACAGTTCATCGAACCAAAGTTTCACTCGTACGAAATGTGCTCCCGCATGGTCAGACGTATAAATACGCAAGATCCTGTGAGAAATCACGACAGGACGTGTTCAAGTGTAGACGAAGACGAAGTCTGGTACATATATTTATAAATGAAAGCCAATCGTGATATTCGTTAGTAGTATAATTATTCCGATTTTATTTAATAATTATAATTTAACACAAATATGAAGCTCAAAACATGTGTGATACTGAGTCTACAAATATCGTACCTGCTCTCAGTTTTTCCTCTCCTCACGGCCAACCCGCTGAAAGGGAAATTCTATCCAATCGGGCCGGGCACTGACGCGGGTCTATACAACGAAGGTTTCTTTGAAGGAGACATTCTACCCAGGATGGACGTAAGTATCTCTCTCTCTCTCTATACCTCATTAGCTGGCTATGCTTCTTAATTACAGGTACCTGCAGTGAGGTATGAGCCAATAAATTGGTTAAGTGGAATGCCTTCACCTGTCACAGAGACCGCGCGGTCTAAGGTAGGGCGCACAACGGCACGCGACAAGACATATAACTAGGGCCCGGATTTCTATGACATGTCATATTTTTTTCCTAGGGTTTATTCCTATTTTTAAATGTAATTATGCATGTTTCCAGTCATTCTTATCGAAATTATGTCGTTTTTATTGTGCATATAAATGCATATTTTAGAGTTTTATTGGTTTTACAGCATATTTTGGCATAATTTTGAAATAAGGTCATATTTTTGTCATTTTAGAAACAATTCTTTGATATAATGTAAAATTTCGGTTCCATAATGTTTAGTATTACAAAATAAATTCCAGGCTGGACTGTTGCTTCAATGTGGAATAGAGTTCAAGTACATGAAGTTCGTATTAAAAACCATATTTTTGACTGGACTGTACTTGCAGTTACAAAGGCGAAAATTTGTGAAATGTAGCATTTATGACCTGGCAAGCCGGCTTTTCCCAGTCGAGGCGGGAGGGAGGCAAGTGTAACGGGTATTTTCCTATTGTACTCCGTCTTACTATAAGGTATATACATCCCATTCTTTCTTGGAGGGCTTAGAAGTATTCTATTTATATATGTGGAGGGCGTTATAAGACTTCAGTTTGACCTTACAATGCCTAAAGTGAGTACATGTAGTTCAAGGAGCGCAAGGTTGCGTAGTTTTGTACAGGAGTTTGGTGATAAAGTGTTTAGTACCGATGGCAAGATATTTTATTGTAAGTTGTGTGGCGTGAAAGTTACGGCAGAAAAGCGATTTACTGTGCAGCAGCATTGTAAAACTTTTAAACATGGTAAATGTTTAAGCAGATTATCTACAAAGGATAGCAGACAAAGTTTGTTGTTTAAAAACAGTTCCACTAATTCTTCTTCTTCTTCTTCTTCTTCTTCTTCTTCTTCTCCTTCTTCAACGAACAATGGGTCGGAATTTTCGAACGATTTGTGTCAGTGGATGGTATCTTCGAATATTCCATTAGAGAAATTGCATAATCAGCACTTCAGACAATTTTTGGAGACATACACTAGTCATCCTATCCCAAGTGAATCGACGTTAAGAAAGAATTATCTTTCTACATGTTATGAAGATATGTTAAATAAGATTCGAACATCTGTTGCTGACAACAAGATATGGGTTTCCTTGGACGAGACTTCTGACGTAGATGGGCGGTATATTGCGAATGTTATAGTTGGGACCCTGAAACAAGATCAACCTGGAGAGAGATTTCTTCTTGACTGTGAAGTTCTCGAAAGAGCAAATCATTCGACTATAGCTGTCCTATTTGATAATTCCATGAAGTTGTTGTGGCCAAATGGAATACAGCGAAATAATGTCCTTCTCCTAGTAACAGATGCCGCTCCATACATGAAGAAGGCTGCCAAAGGACTTCGAATCCTCTACCCGAAAATGGTCCATATTACTTGCCTCGCTCATGCATTGCATAGAGTGGCTGAAGAAGTTCGAGGACATTTTCCTGATGTAGATAGGCTAGTTTCAAACGGAAAGAAAATATTCATCAAGGCCCCTCTTCGAGTGCAGAAATTTAAACAAGAAGCTCCTCTACTGCCACTTCCTCCACAGCCTGTCGTCACACGGTGGGGTACATGGTTGGATGCTGTGGCATATTATTGTGAAAATTACACAGCCATTGAGAAAATGTTTAATGGCTTTGACAGCAGTGAGTCAACATCAATTAAAGCTGTCAAGGACTTATTCTCTACCACTCTAGCACAAAATCTGGCATACATAAAGTCAAACTTCTGTTCAATTTCAGGTGCAATAACTCGCCTGGAATTTGTAGTGACTGAACTCTGTGACACGTTGGACACTGTAAAGAGCATTGAGAATGAACTAAACCGAACTCGTGGTGAAATAAGTGACAGGATTAAAACCAAAATAGAAAGTGTTCTTCATCGGAATGCTGGTTATTCAACATTATGCAAGATTGCAGATATACTTTCCGGTAAACTAGCAACATTCGAAGATGATACAGAACTGTCACCAAACGACTTGACATTCTTCAAATATGCTCCTGTCACATCATGTGATGTGGAACGAAGTTTTTCCAAATACAAAACTATCCTTAGTGATAATCGGCGATCTTTCAAATTTGAAAATTTGAAAATGCATGTAGTTATAAATTGCAATTGTAACAGTGAAAATTGAGACGTGAATAACTCAGTGAAAATTGAGACGTGAATAGCTTGTGTTCTTTTAAATGGTGTTTTTAGATAACAGAGTTAAGTTAGTGTTCATACCATGTGCACCAGTGTTTGTCTAAAATATGAACGCAAATATCAGTATTAAAAAGAAAGCAATGAATGGTTTAATCCAGTACGAAATGTCGAAATTCCATCAGTTTTCTTTCCTTCAGAGACATAATAGGGCTAATTTGGTAAGTAGGACCTACTATCATATATTCATCATCTTTATTCTTAATTTTATTCTTAATTATTTTATTCTTATCTTTAATTAAAATTGTGAAATTTTATGTCCCATTTAATATTTAAGGTCATATTTTACACTTTTTAGGTCATATTTGACATAATTTTGGGTCATAAGTGCATGCATATATTTATAGTTTTTAGGTCATAAAATTCCGGGCCCTACATATAACAGTCAAGACATGTCTGACCGGTCTGAGTAATGACGTCAGCATCATGACTCTGACCGTTGTGCGGCGGTTTTCATAATCTCATTTGTTTCATCTGCGTTCCTTTCTTTGCGTCATGTCGCAGACATCGTGTCTCGGCTGTTACATGTCTTAACGCATGCCGGTGTGCGGCCTACCTAAGGCATGAACTGTCTTCCCCCGCTCAAACGTTGGGATCGTGGGTTCGAAACCCGCTTGAGGCATGGATGTCTGTGTGCGTTTATTCTGTGATTCTGCTGTCCTGTGTGAAGGTAGGAGTCCTACCGACCGTGTAAAAATATCACGAAAGTGAATAAAGTGGCCAAGGTACAACAAAGGACTGTACAGCCGTAGATAGAGAGATAGATAGATAGAAATTCCTTCTTTGTAAATCTGCATCCGCCAGTTCATCGTATCCTCATTTATGGTAGATGAAATTCTGCTGTTCATGACGGTAGTAATCAGCAGAGATATGGCACTGCGTAGAGGCTAAAATTATTTTCTTTGCGGCTTAAATTACGCCACATCGAAAATTATTACAGAAAGAGTCCTGCCTGCTTCTAATGCCGATTTTAGGAAATGCGGTAAAGTTAGTTTCTGCATCATAAAAAAACAGTCTTCATAGTAAATATACTGTAACCTGGATGTATACAGCGTTAACTGACCGTTAAACACCTCGCGAGGCGATACACGCTGGCAACAGTGGAACAACGAAGTTATGCAACCCGCTTCTAGGCAACGGTTCAGCAAGCAGTCTTCCGCGAAGGAGCAATGATGTCACACCGCAACAGTGGTAGCTATCAAATTGGCTACTTTATGGAGTCCGTGCCGCGACCATTGCTGTGCAATCGCTCGGTAAACACGTTCCAAAAACATAGCCTGTTTTCTGCGTGGTCAGTGCGAAGGCTTTATAATGAGTTTCCAGGAATAACCAAGCATTATTTGGAAGTATTGAGTAGTATTTGAGAGTGTTTTGCCCGTGTGGAGGCGGGGGCGAATACCTCCACCGTGACCCTGCGAGTCGGAAGAGGCGACAAAAAAGGAAGTCTCAAATCTGACAGTAAAATATGGTCACGAGTCCCAAGGGACTCGGACCCGAAAAAGACTGCGCTGGCAAGGGCCAGCAGCATATGCAAAAGACAAAGGAGTCCTCTAGTCAGAGAGGGCGCCCCACAAAACCAAGACGGTAACTGGCAAAGAGTAATAAATATGGGGCTCGACATCAAGACTTACTGACTGGCCGTCAGTCGCAATGTGGCTTTGACTTTGAGTGTTTAAGTGACAGCCACGGGAAGTTCGTCGTGTGAAGACTTGGCGTGTGGTTGGAAGACTTTAGTTATGTGTAATATTTGTAGTGATTTGAAGTGACAGTTTGTGTTGAGATACGTCAACCAGAGAGGACAAGAGCATGAGGGCAACAGTGGATTATGAGTTGCATGTAAATCAGTGATAGCGCTGTAATTTGAGTGTAATTAAGAAAGAGGCTGTAACAAGAGCTGTTAATAAATCCAATAGTCCGAATCAGAACCCCCCCCCCAAGTGACAATATACATAATAAAATGAACTGATCCAAGAAAAACATTTCGTTAAAATCCTTTGAAATGTCAGGGCAGACCGAGAGACAGAGACTGGCCATGAGCTCTCGTTAAGCATTCACATACAACATAACAAGACCTCGCACTTAATCCAAGAAACCAAGGATGCCCAGATACAGGGAGTATCAACTGGAAAAATAATGTTTTAACTACTCTCAGGATAATTAAAAAATAATTTGTACTAATTTTAAGCGACTTTTAGGAAAAGCTAATACTGCATAATGATTACTTAAATGTATTTATCTGAAGACGACTTTATAGGTCGAAACACGTCGTATAAGTACCACTTGTAAATAGTAATAAGATAGTACTACAGTAGCCTAAGGGGATGATAAGAAGTTGCACCTTAAATTAAATCGTTAACTGGTAAAACAGGATGCTGAAATATTATATAGAAGTAACCTATTTCCGTCCATTTACAGAAGTGGTTTGCTCCGAATCTTCTCATAAGATCCGCGTCAATACTGTATTTACAAATATTGTACATTTTATGAAAACTGTGTGAGAGGTTGTACATGTGGTTCTTAGTATTAAAGTTGTCATAAATGATTCTGACACCCCTGTTACCAACATGAAACGATATTTAAAAGTACAAGAATTCTGCAGTTTTCATACATTTTGCTGTAGGTGTACCTCACTAGAAAAAATATGCACAAGCAACCACTGAATGGCTGTCGTGTCTCTAAAACAGAAACAAAAAGTATTTTTCCTTTTTCCATTTAGTAATATAGGTTCCACTGCCTCTCTCTATATCCGTCAGACGTTCCAAAACTTCGTTCTTTTTGTGTGCTATTCATGAAGAATACGAATAGTAAGAGTTATGTGTGCCTGAACATCCGTTGTATTTCGGTATAATCTGGCCTCCAGATCATTCTGTATTTATATACATTTGTATATTTTACAGTTTAAGAACGCAGTTGCCGACCAGGAACTCCTGTGGCCTTATGGAACAGTCGTATACAGGACAGAAGACGATGTCGGTAAGTTGACTCGCTTTTCTGGAAAAGGCCTTTTATTAACCATCGTAGATATCTCATTTCTGTATCAAATTCTCAAACTTTTCATTCAGCAGGTCCAGAGTCCAGATCTATATCCAAAGTTAGGATGTCCAGGCTGAGGTGGTTTCCTTCAGTCTCTCAAGACAAATCCAGTTACTTTTTTTTTTTAAATAGGCTACGATCACTTTCCTCGACGTTATTTGCAATTCGTCTCTTACAAATCTTCCAAATTCGACACTACCTAACATTGTCACTTAAACAAGCGTAAACACATCAAAATATGCTTACATGTAGTCTAACGAGGGTTGGCCTGCGACCTTTTCCACTTTCTATCCCAGCTTCATTTGCCCTCATATAAGTTGCTAGTTGTCCCTTCGGTTAAAATGAGAAGATTTTTTCTAAGTACTAGAGAATGGTCAAAACATTGGGCACCAGGCTAAAGATGTGTCAATACTTAATTAAACATCACGCCACGAAGATCATTTTCGATCACGACACTACACATACGAGTGGTCAGCTTCAGGACCCGACCGCTTTACACTCGGGGGATCGTTCCGCGTGTTCATGGGATAGAAGTCTGTTTGGGGCCCCACAGCCAGTCTAGACGCTTTGGAGTAGAGAAAGTCTCCTGCCCCTGACGAAAATCGAACTCTGTCCACCCAGCTCGTAGCCAGTTGCTATTCCGACTGAACTATCTCGATTCTCCTCCAGTTCTGGCTGAAATTTAGTATTGCATTTTCCATGCATATAACGAATTGCCCAGTGTACTGGTGGAAGAGCGGTGTAGCTCAAATGAGCAGTTACATTGTTACAGTCAAAATGGAGCCACGCCGCGGTGTGGTTTGATACGAGTTTTAACAGTTTTTTTAGGGTTTTAAAAAGTGTATTAAAGTGGAACCATATTATTTTTGCACTGGTCCCTAGGAAAGATAAAGCCACTGTGCTTTACGTTTGGGTGAGTGGATGTATAGGTCACGTATTCTTGACCTCGGCACTAATTGGAGGTGAATGATCAGCTAGAAGCCCCGATCGCTTTAACCCGAGAAAATGGCCCTGTTATCCAGTGGGTAAGGGGCAGAATTTGCCTCAGAGCCAGTCTGGGCGACGTGGTGAGGATAAATCCTGCTCCTACAAGGATATACAGATTAAGTAAAATTAGTGACATGGAGAGGATTTTTTGATCCGTTGTGTAATATTCCCGCAATTATATTTGTGTTGACTCCTGTCTTAAATTGAAATGTTGTGTGTGCATGACATCAACCTATAATAATGAAATTACAAAAAGGAAAACTAATTACAATCTTGTAAGATTTAAGGTATTAAGTGACTTTGAGGAAAGCCGTCTTCTTGGAAGTGGCGCTGTGTAGAAATTGTGTTAACCGACGTTTTGAAGGAACGTATCGCCTCCATTTTCAGGGTAGAAGACACGAAGAAATCCGCGAGCAAACCAGCAGAGCAGGTGCCACAGACTGAGTCCAGTCGAGTAAACACAGCTGTATAAGAGAAGGAGAGGAGTGTGGCTACATAGGGAAATAGTAGAGAGGGGCAGGGGAAGGGTCTGCTGGACTTCCTGAACCACCTAAATAGTATCCACCAGTGCATTCAGTTCACAATGGAGACTGAAATTGAGGGCCACCTCCCATTCCTGGATATAGATATTTACAGGAGACCCAACGGTTCTCTGGGCCATAGTGTGTACCGCAAATCCGCCCATACAAACTTCTACCTCAACGCTGCATTCCACCACCACCCTTCCAATAAGCAAGCTGCACTTTCCGCATTGGTGCACAGGGCTAGAGCTCTATGTGATCAAGACAACCTACTTGTGGAGTTGGTGCTCCTGGGGGATGTTTTCAGGCAGAACAGATACAACAACTGGCAGATCCACAGAGTTCTCAACCATCGGCCAAACATCAGTCGGCCTGAAGATAAACCGGACTCAGTCGCCTTCCAGCCTTATGTTGGGACTATATTCAACCGTATCAGTAGAGTGCTGTCCCGGCTCAACATCAAATCAGTGGGTCTGCCTCCAAACAAATTATCCAGTTTCCTCCGGCCAGTCAAAG
This sequence comes from Cryptotermes secundus, assembly GCF_002891405.2. Taxonomy (NCBI): domain Eukaryota; kingdom Metazoa; phylum Arthropoda; class Insecta; order Blattodea; family Kalotermitidae; genus Cryptotermes; species Cryptotermes secundus. Next base: position 687,868 of record NW_019731571.1, on the reverse strand, counting down.
ATAGCCTGGGACTAAGGACACCGGGTGTATACAGTATCTCATGCGAGTGCGGCAAGGTCTATATTGGGCAGACAGGCTGCTCCATGGACATAAGGTTGAAGGAGCATCAGCGGCACATCTGTCTCGAACATCCGCACAAGTCAGCTGTAGTTGAACACACCGCATTCAGCTTCAGAATACCTCCACCCTCGCCACCAAGACCCGTTATATGGATCGCATCATTAGGGAGGCCGTTGAGATTGAACTCCATCCCGACAATATGGACAGAGAGGTGGGGTTTTGTCTCAGCAAGTCATAAAAGCCTCTCATCTGTTCCCTCAAGTAACCTCTGAAATACGGCAGACCCTAATTCCACCAGACCCTTTCCCTCCCCCTCCCTATTTCCCTATGTAGCCACACTCCTTATCTCCTTCTCTTATTCAGCTGTGTTTACTCGGCTGGACTCATTCTGTTGCACCTGCTCTGCTGGTTCGCTCACAGATTTCTTCTTGTCTTCTTCCCTGAAGATGGAGGCGATATGTTCCTCCAAAACGTCGGTTAAAACAATTTCTACACTGGGCCACATCCCAGAAGATGGCTTTCTTCACAATTGCAATCTTGTCTCAAAATATGTTATTTTGGAACACAAAATTAACACATATTTCCATTCTCTGATGGGATGTGCTCGTATGCCTCAGGCTGCCCACAGTCTCCACAGTGCCAGATTCTAATGAAGGCAATGGACCATTACCATCAGCATTCTTGTATCCGGTTCAAGGAATGGACAGGAGAACAGAATTATGTCAACATTTTCTTCAATCCTGATAGGTAACGTAAGCCATTAAATAGTGACAGAACTTCAAATCCGTATATGAAATGTGTTTTTGGCATACAATTCTGATTTTGCATACAGTGCCCTGCAGGCTTGTACCACTCAAACACTGAGAACCTGGGTTCTAATCCAGTTCTACACATTTGTGTATTTCAGTGCTATTGTGTTGTCCTGTAGGCCATTTCCCTTGTAATTGATTCCTATCAAACATACTAATATTTTCATGATGTTTTTATTCTACTGTTGTAAACTGTAAATGAGTATTTTACACCGTCACACAAACTTCATATCTACAGATGAGGCCAATTCCTCTACATGTTTTGGGTCACTAAAGATTATCTTAAGTTGTGAGTACTCAAAACCTTATACAAAACCAATGAAGCTGTATGAAGTTTAATTTTTAAATTTGTAACCATCTAGCTACTATATAAAATCACTAATTTGGCCATGTATGTAAGTATATAAAATCATATATTAAAAAGAAAAAAGCATCAAAGTATGCTTCTCTTGTAGCCTGCTCATTGCTGGATTCATGTCTGTCCTATTTTCTAACCTGAAAATGGAGGCTATAAATTCCTTCGAAACATAGGATAACTTTTATTGTTCGCAATTTACACATGGCTTCCAAACTTCCATACATATATAATTATATAACAAAATTATTCAGGCAACAAGAAGTCATACAAAATCATGAAAATGGAAATGTTCGCAACATTGGTCAAGGCGAGGAAATATAAAGGCTTAAACTTGGTGGCAGTCAAGCAAGTGACTAACTTGAACTGCCACTGTAGACGAAGGTACTGGTACTGAGCCTGGACTGTCAGAGGCCTTGTATATATAGTTCATGTACATACACACAGGTAATAACAAGTAAACGTAAATAACTGTACATACTGACAGTTGACATAATATTGCTGACTGCGAATCTGACGAACGACAGACCTGTTCTCTCATCAGGGAGGGCAACCCACAGACAGAACGGTAACTTACAAACGCAAAGAAATATCTGGTCATGATCCCCAGATAGGGCTCGACTGACTGACTGTCAATTGGAATGTGACTTTGAGTTTGGACTTTTACGAAAGTACAGGCCATTGAAACCCAGAGCATCGCACTTTGTGTTACTGTCAGGGTAGTGCCAGCCTATTGTTCAGAACCTGTTGGCTTCAATCCCAGGACCCACCACTGATCTTTAAAGACAGAAGAATGAATAATGTCCAGTCACATGAAGACTAAAAATGAGTCAAATCCAGGAAAGCCATGGTTGAATCGATCATTGCCACATATCTTCAGGAGTAATTTCACAATCTGAATGAAAAAGAAAATCCCTGCAATGTTGACTGTAGCTGCAGCAGAGTTTTAAAAAAGGAAGACAAATTATATTTGGGCATAACAGAAGGTGTACATGTAAGAATATGAGATATAAAGAGGCAGTTATTTTTCAAGCATTCAGTTGCTGATGGGCAGTTTCTCTAGACCACGTTGCTGCCTTTTCACCAATGTGTTTCCTTATGACACAAGGAAAGAGAAGCCCTCATTGTTGTAATATGACAGTTGTGCCCAATGTGCAGACAGTTTGAATGTCATGCCACATGAATAATCCTTGTATAAAGCCTATTATCAACTGATAATATTTAATAATGTTGTGTAGGGGGGTACGCATGATGAGAATGACAGGTTCTAGCTCGGACAATTGGATTTATTAGCAGCTTTGTTACACACTCTTTTAATTACACTCAAATTACAGTGCTCTAGCTGATTTACACACTTCATAATTTACTGTTGCACGCACACACTAGTTCTCTCCGCATAACATACCTCAACACAGAAATTAGCGCATAAAATCACTCCAAATACTGCACATAATTAAGGTCTTCAAATCACACTTTAAACCTTCACAGGTTTTGTCCAAACTTCCCGCTGCTGTCACTTTTACTGTTACTTAAACACACTCAAACAGTCTCAGATACTGAAACACTGCCATCTGATCTGTCTCTAAATGTCGTGATATAGCCTCCGCACCGACCACAGAAAATAAGTCACGTAACAATACTGTTACAGTGTAACGTCCGAGTGGAAGTCTAGTTACTGAGCCGTTGCCTAGAAACGGATTGCATAACCTTGTTGTTCCATTGTTGCGAGGGTGAATTGCATGTGTTTACCAGCCCGTTACCTAGCAACGCTCTGGCCATCCATGTTACATTAACAATAAGTTCATAGATGAACTGATAGCTCCTATCTTGGTCCTAGTTCTACAGGTATGTTAGTTAAGTGGCGTATAAACCCGATGCTAAGCGGTGACCCTGTAAAGAGCAGCTGTTGTTAGATGACATACGTACACTCAAGCAACAATAGAGCAACGGGGTTATGTAAGCCGTTTCTAAGCAAAGGCTTGGTAAACACGTTCCCGTGGAAACAAACACGCTCGAGAATAGAAGAATGGTGTGTTCTTTTGGGTCCCACCCTGAGGCTATATACCGAGGACCCCAGGCCGGCTGAGCGAAGTGAAGTGGCTGGTTGGTTGGTTGGTTGGTTGGTTGGTTGGTTGGTGAGTGAGTGAGTGAGTGAGTTCTGTTGAGGTTTCGCAGTTGAGTCGAGCTCTGTGAGTTAAGCTGAGAAGAGATGGCGCTATAGTTGTGTTGACAGTTGACAAGAGTTAAGTTGCAGGATATCTGCCTGACAGTAACTACGTGAGCTCGGGAGGCTGAATAATCTCCCCTGTAAGAAACCGTTGCTAAATAACAGCTGTTGAAGACACAGCAGGCTGGATAAAAGCTTAGCGGGTATTGTGGTGACCTATGAATTTTGGATATTAGCAATTGCGCTGTAATTGTTTGTAGTTCCAAGTGGTGTATATAAGTGATCAATAAATCCATTCACCAATCAATACCCTGTCTATAGGCACACCCTTAAATAAGTGGCGTTATTATGAAGGAAGTGATTAAGCTTGTGCAGAGTTTCTGTTAATATGATTGATGGACATAAGATCAAAGGTTTACCGTTCTATTATTTGTACTTGGTCTATCGGAATAGTAAGACCAAATTCCACGAGACTTCCATACTGTTAATTTTTTACATTCTGCATAAAGGTGGCCTTAACGAAAGTGTAATATTTTAGCGAGACTTATCATTACACATTTCAGAAAGCATCTCTGATGCCACTGCTGTGTCAGAGATTCACATATTCGCCATGTCTGTAACTTTCATAGTGGAGATTCAGAATATACAGAAGTTGCAGTTCCTTCAGTGGGTGACAGATATCAAATGTAATCAAAATTTGCCAGTTAATTCAAAATAAGGAAATTATGGTAAATACAAATCAGTAGTGAGGTCTACAAGTGAGACATATTTTTTAGTGGGGCCTGTTGGTCCGCAGTGGGACGCACCAAGAATGGTGAACAGCGTTTGTCGCTTGGACAACATTGCTGGTACCTCGGAATTGTTATCCACGAACTGGGGCACGTGATCGGTTTCTGGCACGAGATGAACCGACCAGACCGTGACAGCTGGATATACGTGTACTGGAATAACATCATCTCGGTGAGCATTCATAAGCTGAATATAATTTTACAACATTATTAAGCATTGATATTGTGAATACATATTTCCTTAGATAATATAGTTAAGCGTAGATAAGCTGGAAGTGCTTTAACTGGAATAAAATCATTAAACATTAGTAGGCTGAGTAACAATTTGCTGAAATAGCACAGACTTGGGCAGCATTACTATCCCAGTTGTTCGCAGTCGTCAGCAGCCAGTTTATAAAAGAAAGTAAAAATTGTTTCTGTGATTAACTAATTAAGCACTACGCCATGAAGATGCATGGAGGAGCAGATGTATACATTCGCGTTTTCATGACCTCGGCACTAGTTGGAGATGAGAGTGATTAGCTTCACACACAGGCAGCTTTACGCCTGGGGAAAAATCCCCTGATACCCATTGTATAGGAGGCTATTAGAAAACTGGAACTGGTTTGGAAGTTCTGGAGACTCAAACTGCAACCCCTCTGTCGGCCAGCCTGCAGCCAGTTGCCATACTGACTGCATTATCACAGCTCAAACCAAGGTTTAAAGTATTAATAACAATTATAATTTGGGATTTATTTGCACACCACCTAATATGTGGTCCAGCTTTCTATCTAACAGTTACTGGGGTTCCTAATCTGTGGGCTAAGTAGCCCATATGTGAAACAAGTTTTGGTCTGCACTTGGTGAAGATATTACTTCCACCTCCCGCCTTATATACTTCAATGTTGTGATGTTTGGAACAGAGATGACTTTGAATTTTTGTTTTTCGATAATTTGTCCTTTCTTCCAAAATATGTCGGCAATTCAATTAACATTTTGTCCATAGAATATATAATCGATTTTCTTATGAGTTCCGCGTACTCGATTCCATCCCAGTTGGAGTTTCTGTGGTGTAGAATAGATCTTTGAGTATTGTGCGTGCTATGGGTCGTTATAGAGGCAGGAGAATTCCAATTTATACATCTGTCTGTAGAATGACTGGCACAACTAAGTCATAGCAACCAGCTGATAAATAGTAAGGCAGCAAAGAAATTTTATGACCAGAACTGGAAAGAATAAAAAGGAGCATGGTCCAGTCCTCTGTTCAAAATGTGAGCATGGTATTTGCCCCCAGTGGGTGACAAAATCTAAATAAAACTTAGAATACCAGAGATTCTAAGATGATGTATTTTGAGTCATTGAGTGGACCTGCTCGGTGGAAGAGGAATAGCCTTTGTGATCAGACGTATTTTAGTAATGACTTTAGTTATTCGTTTTATTGTACTTCTTTCTCCTTATGTTCCATTCATGGATTCACTTTCTCCTGACTCTCTTAGCTTATGAGTTAGACAGTGAATGTGCAATATATTGCAGGGTTTTGAGTCAGCTTTTGCCACGCATGACTCGTCCACAGTCAACACACTTGCCGAGAACTTCGATTACAGGTCCATCATGATGTATGACGAGTATGCCTTCTCTAAGGTGAGTATTCTCTGCAGGGTTTCATAACAGTGCTGTGTGCTTGTCTGATACAGCACTGGCACACACTTATCAAGTGAGCACTATCCTCTGTTACAAGAGTTTCACTCAAATCAGACAGCCTTTCAACCATTTTTAAGTTTTGCCTACTGTGGAAATCTCAAACCATAAGGCCCATATTTCTGCAGGCTTGGAAGTGCCTTGTAAAAACATAATCAACTAAAGTAATAAAACAGTTCACTATGTGTTAGGTTATGTTCCATGTTAGGTGGGTCCCTTGTCACCACACCACGGCGCGTCCTCAGGTTGCGGATGGAGACACCCTCCAGTTTTGGAGGGAAGCTGCAAATATATTGAATAAGCAGTCACTGACAGTCAACAAGGGGTGGTCCTCCAGCTTTGGGGTTTAATCGTTTCTTGCATGATGCGATCACGGAAAATTCTTCCTGACTGCAACAATTTTTTTTTTCACTTACAGCATCTTCTCGAAACGCTGTCTATAGTTTAAAAAAATATATACTCGTAGATGACGTACTTTACATCACTGATTATAACTTCCCAAAATATAAGACTGGGTGAAACTCCATTTCGTAGGTCTAGGCTCACGAGTGAGATCACAAAATGTTCACATTTCAGATTTATCGTCACTTTATACTTCTTTTCAGGATGGTGTGTCACCCACTCTACAGGCAAAGAAGCCTGGGGTGGTGATCGGCCCGATCTGGAAGAAACCAGGTCTCAGCTCGAGTGACATTCGTCGCATCCATAAGCTATACAAATGCGAGGGTAATATAACGTCCCAGAAAAACAGTCACACTACCTTTCTTTTCTGTTTCCATTCTATTAATTTACCTTTGTTTTCTTATATATTATTACTTTCATTGCCTGGGTTTCCTTCTCCCTCATTTCCCTTTATCTACCATTATTATCTCTGGTTCTTGTTATTTCTTTTCGCATGTGCAAAGTCCAGACTGAGGTAGAATAAATATAATCTCTCATCTCAGAAACGCATGCTTACAACATAAACAGTGCCTTGATTAGTACAGCACACAGAACAAACTGTTCATACCTTTAACTTAATACATTTGTGACAAATTTAATAAGTATATTGGTTCAAGAATTAATTCACATTAAACTCTGGAACACATTTATGTTTCATAATAACAGCTCCAGCTAAGTGAACGTTATTAATGATTTGTTGTTCGGCGTTCAGCATACAAGTTTATAAATGTATTTGTTGCAGAATCGTTTATAGCCCTATATTAAACTCTGGAGCTAGGATCGTTATTACAGTTTTTGTCTACGAGTTGGTCGACCTGAATTCAAATTTCAACTTCGTAACTACGAACAAAGATTACACTCTAATGTTCACTGTAACTGCGCTATGCGAAGACTCTGTCGGTTCCCCTCTTGCTTCTGTTCTGATCATGTCTCTCTTCTGGTCATCTCTTGTCTCTCTCTGATCACTGATCTGCGCTCTGGCCTTCTCTTATCTGGTTATATCTGGTGTAACATCTCTGAGGTAGGTTCTTGGTGTACCAAACAGCAGACTTGTCGAATATTTCAATTTCCTTGCTGTCATGCAAACGGCTCTCTCGTTGCTACGAGAATACATGTTTACCTAGCCGTTGACTTTCAATGGGCGCTGTTGTCATGCAACTGTCTCAAACAATTCGTTACCTAGGAATTGCTAGATATTGATTAGCAATGGGGCTGATTGTCACGCACTGTCTTGACAGTACGTTACCTAAGAAGTGACACTTCTCTATACAGTCCATTCACCTGTCACACTACTCCCCCATTAAGGCTGTTCGTCCCGAACAGCCAGACGGTGTATTATCTTCTCCTCCTTTCGAATGCTGTGCTTGTAACGTCTGCAGCCGGTCTTGCCGTCGTCCCTTTGGCTCGTTCTTTTGTGCGTGGCATCTCTCCACCCGCTACCATTGCTCCCTCCTTATGGAAGCTAGTCCATAGCGTCTCTCTAATAAGATTCCAGTCTATCGAGGTGCCTCATCATCATCCAAGTTTTTCCTTTCAAGAGTTGGGTTTAAACCACCTCAAGTGGCCGGTGTCTCCATATTATCGGCTCTTGCTCTGTATGCAACTTCTTTTCCAGTTTCGGAAGGAGTCGAAACCTCCACAGTGTCCAATTCTTCATTTGTTGGAATGCCGTGCAGCACGTCTGCTGCCTGGTCCTTTAGGGCCCTTTAGGGCCAGGCAGCAGACGTCGATTTTTTTCAAGTGTGACCACAGCTCGTGCTCCGCTATGGTCTCGAACTGGCACCGGAACAACACTCCACGATGTACTTCTGTTGAATGTTGGTGGCTGAGCTGCGCTGGAGCAGACTGCTGGACTACTTTCCCGCTAGGTCTTTTTCTTCTTCTGGGATCCACAAGTCCTTGAGTCAGTTTCGTTCTGAAGACCTTTCCCTTCTGCCGTGCCATTTTCGCACGGCGGGTCGTCTTTCTGCCGGCGACGGCCAATCTCTTCCGGGATCCACGCTTTTCCTGTGTCGTCTCTTTCGATTTCTGGCAGTGTCCTGCAGCCAGATTTCGCGTCCTTATGCCGTTTCCTCGGTCCTCCGACAGGCATCATTGCGGCGTCTACCCTAGGGATCTGTCCTTGTGTTGCCTCAGGTTCCATGTCCTCTGAGGTCGGTTCCACTCCTTCCATACGTGCCTGCATCTTACCTTGGCAGGCCATCGTCCTTTTCAGGTAGTCGCTCTAATTTATTCTCTCCAAGCCCTCGTCTCGGCCATTTTCTCCTTGTGGCTAGCGTCCATCTTGGCCAGTTCTTGAATGGCTTTCCCATTGGTCTCTATCTTTGCCGTGAGTGCCTGTATAGCTTCACGGTGGGGTTTTCTATCTGTCTCTACCTCTTTCATCTTGGCTAACAGGAGTTCCAATATCTGCTCCATTTTCGTAAGAAGTCTTCAACTGTGGCGTGTTTAAGGCCGTAATCACTTCTGACACCAAATTGTCACGTGTCCGGTTATCCGTGACAATATCTATCAGGCATAACCTCATAGTCACCGCCATGAGTACCGAAAATCTCACATAATTGTTAGGTTGTTATATTTTAGCGTCCTGTTGCACTGATTTAAGTCCATGATTTATTTCAACCGTCTTCCAGTGCATACACTCATCTATCTCACTCCTCTCTCTCGCACTACATGTGACTGCGTGTGTTATACTCACACGCAGTCACAGGAGCAAGACACAACACAAAGAACAATACACACACGATAGTGAAAGAGTGCTCCGACAGAAGAGGATAGGTGTGACTCGCGTAGTGAGATACGACGTAGGGATGAAAAATCCTGAACAATTTTAATATTTTTAACATTTAATATTTATCAATATATATGATAAATATATATTTTAGTTATTTTAATATGAAGACGGTAAGGCATGCAGTGAACTAGTTTAACGTAAATCGAATAAGCACCTGAAGATGGCACTTTTGTGCCGAAACATGTAGTGCGAGAGAGAGGAGTGAGATAGATAATTATTAGGTTTTGTGTCTCGCAGATAACAGTCCAAAGGTAGGCTTCCCATACAACGAAGTTTGTAATTTCAACGTAGACACCTGCGGATTCAAGAACGGAGGGTCTGCTGTTTGGAACTGGAGGACAGTGAATAGTTCAGGTAATGATATGTAAAAGAAGGTTCAATAAAATCTGGTGGTGCGTTTGTGCGCTGTTCTGTCTTATGCCTCCAGGCATTACCTGTGATCAACCTTGGGTAAAAAATTCGTATATTGATCCTTGAAAATTCCGGAGGCCGTAACAGCACAGCCTCTGAACTCAGAAGACAATTAATGTAATTCTTAGTAACCACTACGAAACCTCAAATCAAACTTGCAATAATGCCTCAGTTATTGGGAAAATATCTGAAAAAATTACGACTTTCATCGAGATCACAGGCACATCAATAGAGCAACGCCATGACCAACACATCTCCTGTCCATCATATTACTGAATTATACGTATAGAAGTCTTGTTACACAAGTGAAACGTTGTCAAATGCATTCTCTACAGGCTACAAGATAGATATTTCGTATCAAATGTATAGAGTGTCCGGATGAAAGGTATCCAAAATAAAAAATGTATATCTCGGAAACTATTTCTCATACACTAATCCGGTTTATGTCATCGGAAAAGAAGAGTTTTTTTTTTCATGCCTGGCTTACGCGCAAGCGCCGCCACACTTTTGCCGCCATGTTAGGAAACACCTAGACAGAGATGGCTGGGATATGAATTGGCACAGGTGGAACAATCGTTTGGCCACCTAGGTCACCAGATTTAACACCAGTGAACTTTTTCTTGTGGAGTTATGTGAAGAACGTTGTCCAGCAGGTTAAGATCAACGAGCTTCAAAACCTGAAAGCCCGCATTAGGGACGCTGTGGCTACGGTAACAGCAAACATGCTTCAAGTATGGATATTTGTCGTGCCACCAAGGGAACCCGCATTTAAACTTATTGAGAAATTTATAAATGCAGAAACAAACTTTGATAGTTTCCTTTTGTAATGGTGTAATCCGTTAATGTGTATAATAAATTCTGTCTGAGATATAATGATCTTATTTTGGATAACTTTCATCCGGACAGCCTGTATATTGCCTATAACCGGGTAGAGCAATCCTTCACCAACCCGTTTTATTTTCCAATTAGCAATTTCAAATATATGTGGTTTGCCAATTGTATCCAGTTATGCCTGCCGCGGAAGTTGGCTTTACGAATGAAACGTTTATACTTTTTGTACAAAAGGACAAAATCACCAAGAGATTTACATTTACTGCTTGAATTGGCCTAATGTCATCCTAAACCACTTATTAAATATCCAGCATTGTTATTGTAGTGCCATTTGAGCTGCCATTTTTATACTCGTACTTGCCAATCCATGTTCCAAAAACTCCGTTCTTTTTCAAGAAAGCGACCAGCACGGGTGGCTGTGGTTGTTTGTCATTCTGTATATGTATGATGCAGATGGCTATGTGTACACGTCATTCGAGAAGGCAGGCATTACACCCGGTTATTTCATGTCCGTGAACTTTCACGGCATGTCCGAGCGAGACCGTAGGGGGCCGATGGGCTGCGTTCGCTTCTGGTACATGTTGCAAGGAGACTGCAAGTTGCACCTCAGATTATCGCAGGCCTACCTCAGCAGTCCAACTCAACTCTTCTACGACCCCGAGACCATGTACGAGCTCTGGGAGGACTCAAATGTCACAGGACAGTGGACCCATGTGGAGGTTACAATTTATGTAACAAGGGCGTTCAAGGTAAGGGTTGCCTGTTTTCTAATTGTTTAGAGATGCTGTAGAAGGTATGGAGCATCGAGAGAAAGGGTGATTATGTAGTTCTACTTGTAATTTTCGTTATGTCAAGAGATTGTATCTTACAACAGCGCTGTGTTGATTTCAGAGATTATTAAGCTTGCAAGAATCAAGAGGTCTGCTGTGTTAATGTGGTCAACAGATTATTTAACAACGGTGATTAACTCCGTAAATTGCTTAGCTTGAAACAAGCGGATGCATTACAAAATGCAATTACTAGGCGAGGAAACGATCGTGGTGACTCGCTGTTCGGTGTTTCACCCGAAGGTAATAGGCACCTGAAAATGCGCCGTGGTATATAAAATATTAAAGAAATTCGGCCATTCACTTTAACTGGTTGATACTCCTAAGAGGTTCACGCCGAATATTTTTATCTTGCTGGTAATAATGGCATGTAGTCCGTGAAATTAAGCAGACGTTTCGGAGGAATATATTCTCTCCATTTCCAGAGCTGAAGTGTAAGCCAAGCAACAAACCGGCATGAAGCAGGCAACAAGCACAGTCTGTATTTATACTCACTGTTTCCGCATTATAATAGAGAGGAATGTAAATAAGTAATTTAATTCTTAACATTATAACAAAGTGTTCCGAAATACACGACACGGAAATCAATTTTGTAAATGTGCTGTTCGAGAATAAATGGAACAGAACAAGTATATTTATTTTCAGTTTAAGGTCTTTCATTCTGGTCCGTCACATATTTATTTTCCATACGTGTTCTGGAAATCAATATTATTTTAAATGTATATATTCCTACCAAAACAAACTCCGTGGCCTGTAGTACACAAGCGAACTATACCGACCAAGCGACCGCCGCTTGTCGGCGAAGTTAGCGCCAACTTTAGCGGATAGAGGGTGTTACGTGGTCAGCGCAACGGAACACCACGGCCGTTAATCTCGGTTTTCTAGACCGGAATATATTCCTACCAGCAAGCATATAAGGAAGGAATACATCTTAAACGGCAAGTCTAACAACAAAACTTATAAGATAGAGTTCCTCTTTTTCAGCCATCTCTCAAGAAGAAACTAATGTGGAGAATGAACTTTCGCTTGTAGAAGTTATACACTTTAGTAATGGTTCTATATCTTACGAATGTAGGACACTTCCAGACACTAATGCTGATCCCTCTTACAGGTTTGCTTGCCTGCCACATTGGCTGTGCCGGTAAAACGTCAAAACTTACTCTGAAAAACTCATACCAAATTTACTGGCAGTTTCAGATTAAATCTCATAAAACAGAAAAAAACTGAAGTTAGAATAGCTGACAGTTTTCAGTCAAAAACACGGGTTACATATATGTATAAGAACAAGACTTTACTCGTCTACTGTACACCCCCTCTCAATCTCACGAGCACGTATTTGTGGGGTTCTGTGATCTTCAAAATAAACAACAGTTATTTCACTAAACAGAAAAAGTGACTGGGATTTGTATTTCAGACATCATGTCGCATCTGTGAAATAGGAACTGAAATTTTAAACACCATTTNTTGAAGTTCGTCTCCTTTAAACAGAGTCTTTATAAACAGCAGATACCGGAGTTAGGCTCCACATCAACTGAATTCCGTGCTATCAGGAGTTTCGTGACTTCCTAAGTCATTTCACGTCACTGTAAAACAATTCTCTATGTTCCATTTTAATATTATCATCCAGGCTAATATCCCAACATTTTATGGAACCCGAAGGTTCATTATCGTGTTCACAAAAACCTTCCACCTGCCTCTATTCCAAGCCAGATCAATCCAATCAATACCATTCCATCCTCTCTCTACGATCCACTTTAATGCTATCCACCCACCTACGTCTTGGTCTCCCTAAGGGTCTCTTTCCTTCAGGCTTTCCCACCAATATCCTACATGCATTCCTCTGCTTCATTCATGCTACGTGCCCTGACCATCGTATCCTTCTTGACTTGATCAATCTAATTATACTTGGGGAAGAGTACACATCATGAAGCTCTTAATTATGCATTTTTCTCTGTTCTCCTGTCACTTCATCTCTCTACAGTCCAAATACTCTACTCGACAACCTGTTCTCAAACACCCGCAGTCTATGTCCCACTCTTAATGTCAAGTTTCACACCCATACAGAACCGAAAACAAAATTATAGTTTCGTGTATTCTATGTTATATGTTTTTAGATAGCAGAGGAGAGGACAAAAGTTTCTGAACCGAATTCCGTTTCCTCTTAATTTCCTTCTGCATCGGGTTTCGACTTGTTATAGACCTTCCAAAATATATGAACTGTGCCAAATTTTCAAAACATCTGTTACGTATATTATACCATGATTTACCCCAGCATTCTGGTGATGAGAAAGCAACATATACTTCATTTTCTCTGTGTTTACTTCTAGACCAACCTACTTAATAGCGTCACTTAAAAGTTTGTGCATTTTCTTTATGGTATCTACATTATCACCCAGTAGATCCACATCATCAGCATAGGCCAACAGCTGGTGTGTCCCGTTTAGTTTCAGTCCCTCCTGGTTTCCCTGGACCTTCCTAATTGCATATTCTAAGGCGAAGTTGAAAAGCAGAGCCAATAAAGCTTCTCCTTGTTTACTCCATTTGGGATGGGAAAATTATCAGTCAAATGTTTACCTATACAGACTGTACCATACATTTTCACTAGATATTTTAATCTGCCAAAATAGTTTCATGGGTACCCAAAATTCTATCAGAATATTGTAAATCACATCCCTTCTGATTCATATGCCTTTTTGAAGTCTACAAATAGCTGATGTACTCTTTTACTGTACTCACATTTTTTTCTCCAATATCTGATGAATTCAAGAAATAGTTGATCAGTTACGTCGAACCCCGAAATGATGATCTCCAATAATTTCATCTGTTTATAGACTTTGCCTTGAGAGAAGAATATTGGATAAAATTTTGTTTGAAGTTTACAGTGATATCCCCCGATAATTACTGCAGTCAGTTTTATCACCTTTCTTGTGAACTGGCACAATAATAGACTCCTTCCACTGATCGGGAAATTTTTCCTTATTGAAAACAGAATGAATTAGCTTATGGACCTTAGAACATAATATTTCACCTCCTGCTTGCATAAGTTCTGCCCGAATTTGATCACTACCTGGATATTTATACTTTTTCAACTTTGCGATAACAATTTCAACCTCAAAAGGGCTAGGAACAGATACTAATGGCTCAGCAATATGTTTTTCTATCTGCCTGACATCACTGACCCTATGTACATTCAGTTACTGAGAGAAGTAGTTCCTCCATCTATTCAGAATGTTGTGGTGATCTGCAAGCAGATCACCATTCTCATCATTCATCAAGCTACTTCTAGGTTGGTGACTCCTCTTAAAGTCATTCATTCGTCTATACTGGTCTCTATTGTTTTGATCTTACTGTACATTGCAAGCCCATCAGTTTTGTCTTTCAGATATTCCCTCTTTTTGTTCCTGAAATGCCTGCTGGTTTCAGTTCTTATATTGTTCAGATTATCCCCATTTAACTTGCTTGGATCCTGTAACCACTACAATTTGGCTTGATTTCTTTGGTCTACTAATTTTGAGCATCCTTCATCAAACCATGGCTTATGCTTCTTCGGTTCATAATAACCTAGACTCTCTTTGGCCAAAATTTTTATGTTATCTCTAATAGTTTCCCAAGCTTTATTAACATGCACCTCAGTGTCTAAATTTTCCAAAACTGTGAACCTATTTGAGTTTTCAACTCTTTGCCCTATAACTCGTTTAATTTCTTGAGACTGAACCTCTTCATATGAACTCCGTGCGTTGTTACATGTAGTTTACTCACTGCCAGTCTCTCCTTAACTTCTGACACCACCAGATAATGGTCATTATCATAATCAACTGCCCTGAATGATCAGACATAAGTACACTTGAGTGCCGTCTCCTGGCTACTGAAATATGGTCAGTTTGGTTGTGCGTCTTCCCATCAGGAGATGCCCAAGTAAATTAATGAACTTTACAATGTAGGAACATCGTGTTTCTGACAGTAAGATTTTTGGATGGGGCAAAGTTTACTACTCTAACTCCATTATCATTACAAATATTGTGTAAACTCTCATTCCAAATCGTTGGTTCGAAAATGTCTTCCTTACCTTCTTTGGCATAGGAATGTCCTAACAAAATTTTCATATGGTATTTAGGGAATTTATCGAATACGTGTTCTACTTCTTCACAGAACCTGTCCTTTATGTCATCTATTTTGTCTTCTGTTGGGGCGTGAACATTCATAACAATACCACACCAGCAACCGTTTAGTATTTTATATGATATCCTGTCACTAACAAACTCTACTCTCTTAACTGCTGATATGATTCTCTTATGTACAAAAAACCTGTACCCAATTCATGATTCTCATTCCCCTTTCCATAGAAAAATGTATATTTGCCTGCTGGTTTGGTGCCACCTCTGTCCTATCTGACCTCCAGTACTCTTGCCATATCTAACTTATATTTTCATATTTGTTCCACCACTATCCTGAGCGAACCTGCCCTATACATACTTCTAACATGCCAAGTACCGAATCTGAGGTCCATTTTCTGTTGCCTACATCGTTTAACCAAAGAATATATCTAGGTCTGAGGCGTCTTGGGATCTTTCATTACAAGCTTATTTTTTACGATGAGTTGTTAGCCGCACGCCTAACTCTCAAGCCGGTGGACCACCCCTTATCAGCCATCTGCAACCGGTTATTCAATATATTCGCAGCTACCCTCCATATCTGGAGGCTGTCTCCTCCATCCACAACCTGAGGACGTGCCATGCCGTGGTGACAAGGGCCTAACCTAACATGGCCCAGTGTATCACTTTACAATTTATTTTAATACCCAAGTGGGATGTTTCCAGATGAGTTTCCGACCATGCAGTAGCATAGTTGTTTGAGGCACTATGCTACAAGCCAGAAGGTCGCGGTTTCGATTCCCGATGAGGTGGATTTTTTCAATTCATCTAATCTTTCCAGCTGCACTGTGGCCCTGAGATCAACTCAGCCTCTTAACAGAAATGAGTACCAGGAATCCTCCTGGGCGTTAAAGGGCGACAGGCTGAGAACCATACAGTCATCTGCAAGCCAACTGTCTATGAGAATATTTGGGAGCCTCAACATCTCACAACCCTATGGGCCTTCACGGCCTGTTACAGGGATAGCTTTACCGTTTTTATTTATATGCCTGGCCAGTATCATGCTGTTTGAGCTGATCGCTCTACTTTGTAAATTATATATGCATGAATCTGCTCACTAACTGTCTTTCATTTTTCTGATAAGTAATGCTTTGTGCCTAGTTGAGCTTCCAGTCAGGCTTCAGCCAGACCTGCACATACGGAAACATCGCACTGGATGACATTGAATTATACTACACACCTTGTGAGACTGCCAGCACTACGCAGTACCACCCACACGCTACATCCGTCAGCAACGCAACAAAGATGTCAGAGGAAACCACGAGCTTATGTGTCACCGTGACTTCGGTTCCCACAACCACGAAGCTACCATCCCCCTTTCCCATCTCTCAAACTTTGACATCCTCTGATGCTTTGAAGCCCCACCTTCAGAATTCTACTATTTTCCCCGTGGATTTTATGAAGCCTTCATATACTAAAAACTAACAGCTGCTGGCCCTCTGATAACACTAATATCGTCATCACGCACTGGTTCATTTATAACATTCTGCTCCTTATGTAGTTCTTAGAATTCCATTTAAAAATATTAAATGATGAAATTGGCCTCTTTAGGTCATCTGCAATTCTCCTTCCTACAGATGGGTCAGGATTTATTGGACTCTTTAGCACTCAACATGTGACTACATTTTACAAATCACTATCACACAAAGACCAGTGTTCACATTCACAGTCCTCAGTGCTCTCCTTGGTAACATCTTCCAACATTGGACAACCTTCTGCTTGTGGGCTCACGTCCTCTCAGGCTGGAGGCCATCTCACACCAACCTCCTACTCTTGTAACTGCCATCTCAGAACTTGTCGTACTTATAACACCTTGGCACAGACCATGCAGAAAAAATGCTTCCCACTATTGTTGTCATTCGATTGTTGAGTTCCCGGAATCATGCTTGTTTGCGGATCTGTCACTTGGCAAAAGCTGCTGTATATTGGCCTATTTCATGGTCATTGCCTAGCAACAGGTCTGTATACCTCAATATAGTAATAGTTGGATACAGAAATTTGCATAATTTTCTGATGCATCAATAAACCTTTATGTTACAATTCACTACTGTATGCCTCACAGGTTACCTACTAAAATAAGGAGAGATCAGAGATGTTCATCAAATTCTAAAAGGAATTAAAGCATTTTATATTTCACTCTCCATCACATTACTGAATTAAAAAGACTACAGCTATAAAATTCAACAACTCAAGCCATAACTCACTGGATTTAATATCTTATGCATGGGCTGTAAAACTGTGGTTTCATTCTTTAAAATTAGCAATGTAACAGACAATGAATATCAAAACTTTCACTTCCTTTTATAATTTGATGAACACTCCCAAGGATGGCTGAACAACTGAAATCGATTATTTGCTTGATTAAATTTGTATTCTGTATCAGATAGTTTCTTATTAAATTGAGCCAGCCCACAAACAATATAGCATTACATCTAAGAAGACTGTGAAGTTAACATCCACTGCTGTGAGAACAGAGAAATTAGTTTGATAAGCACAATTACCATAACATTCAAAACGTTCGACTTCTTAAAAATGAACGGACATATACCATCACTTATGCCAAATTTGCAGGATAAAATATTTTTGAGTTCGAAAAAATTTCTGCAACAGGCTGACCATTGAAACAATCCAGAAGAAGGCACTGTTAAATATCATATCTTGAGAACCTCATAATTTCTGAAAAATAGTAATTAAAAAGGAGCCTAAGAATTTCACGTAACATTAAACATACCAGATTTAATATTTATTTGATATTATACAATATATAGTATGTTCTATATACAACTTGCCTTGGTCGCTTAATCCTTAAGGGTATCAGAAATAATTACTATTAATTCTCAGGTTGTTTTTCTGCTCTGCTGTGCTTGCTGAGAGCATGTAAGTGCTTCTTCACAATTCCTTTGTTCATAATCAGGTTCTTAAACCTGTTGTGATGCTGTCCAAGAGCATTATAGAACGACGAACCTGCAACAACAGTCTCAGTGATAATTAGAGAACTCAGTTTTGAAGACTCTTTCACAATCTTCAACAGGGTATCTCCCTCCACTTCCTTCTTCTGTTGTGACCCCGTGCATGACGATACTTCAATCCTCTCGACAAACCTAATTGCTCTCAATAACTGTAGTTGGCATCAGTATCCTGCCTGCCGCATAAAGTCAATTTGTGTAGCTGTGTAGATCTCTGCAATAAGCTGCACACGTTCCTGGTAGTAACAGTGTTGCTGTTGAAAGTTAGATCTTTCCATAAATCCAGATGTTCGACAAGATGGACCACCACCTACATACAGGTACCACACAGACACAGAGCTCTTTCATGTTGAGATAAGTGAATACTGAGAGCAGCAACACAGGAGACAGATCCATAATACCCGTTTGTGACCTGTGAGATTCATTCAAGTCTTGTGGTTCCTTGGTCTTGAGTGGCGACTCAGCATTTCCAGTGTTGGCCATTGAGTTCTCTGTGACTTCACAGTGAATTCAAATAGCATAGGGGCCATTTCTTGCCTCATACCTGATTATGGAAACAGATAGTTTCCAAAATGTTTTATTTTAGAAAACTCAAAGACAATTGGTAATGTCAAAAATAGTAATTATGTAAGATTTGAGGCTTTCACGGCGGTGACTATGAAGAAAGCAGTCTTCTGGGATTTGGCACCGTGTATATTGGTGTTAACCGACGTTTTGGAGGAATGTATCGCCTCCATCTTCAGGGTAGAAGGAGAAATATAAGAAATCTGCAAGCGAAGAGACCGTGAGAACTGTGGCCATGGGCCACTTGCCAAGAAAAATGCTGCCATACAGCTGGAACACCTAGCACACACTGTTTACTTCTTTAATTAATTATTAATCAGTTATAGTAATTAATATTGTACTCACCATCATAGAAGTTGTTCAAAATGTCTGCCCTCTGCTGTGACACATGTCTGAATGCTTTTAAACAAATTTCGGGAAACTTGCTGCAATTCACGTTGCTGAATACTGTAATCTGCTTCATGAATGTCCTTATTTACAGCCTCCATGTCACGTAGACACAACACTTTAGAGTTTTCCCCATACAATAAAAATCACAGGCGTTTAGATCTGCAGATTTATGGGGCCAACTAACTCTTGCTAATAATTCTATCCTCCCCATTAACTCCCCAAACACACCATGTAATGCGCAAATAGTTTCCTTAGCTGTGTGTGGAGTTGCACCATCTTATCTTTCTTCTGCAGGTCCCAAATTAATGAAAAATGGATTATTTCATTAATGTATCATTGAGCATCAAGAGTTCCTTCACAAAATATCAGTCCAATGATATGGTCTGTGCTAATTGCACATGATATGATTATCTTTTGGTCATAAAGGTGAAGATGAGTTAGGGCATGAGGATCTTCACTACTGCAGTACCTGTTGTTTTGTGAGTTAACATATCCCGAGATATTAAAATTAACCTCATCTCTGAAAAATCTCAGCTTACGATCAATAAGTCAGTTATTCACATGACTGATAAACCAATTACAAAAATCACACATTTTTCAAAATCCATGGGTTTGATTTCAGGAACAACAGCAATTTTGTACAGACGAATATGCAACAGTTTAGTTGCTCTCTACGCACTGTCTACAGAAACAAAACTTTGTTGTGCTAATTGCTGCAAAGATTTTAAAGAAGAATTTTCTAATTGATGACCGATGTAATCATGTTTTTCCTCAGTTCAAACACGACTTTTTAATGACTTTCTGTCAGTTAAAAGACCGTTGGTTCAAACTTTCTTCATTAATTTTGAAATTGTATCTCCAGATGGACATGCGTCAGGAAATTTAGGGCAAAATTTTGTCCTGCACAATTTGTATGGGTTTTTCACACAATCATAAATGAAAACTCTTGATTATAAATTGTATCTCACACAAGCCATAAAGACACAGAATCAGAGCACATTATAAAGAAGCTTCTGAAACACTCAATGGCATAACACTGACTGACTCACTGATAACAAGATCACCAAATGAATGACCTTCAGTTTTCCAGGGGATCATAGTGTCTGCCGACATGATGTTATGAGAAGCTCCTTGTATATTTAATAAGCCTGCACAATGAACACTCCGTACCTGCTTTCTGGAACTGCTCACCTTCTCCTCACAGGATGTTATAACAATTGGAGCTTTGATGGGACTTAATGTTGAGCATTTAGTTAGGATAACATGTATGGTTTTCTCGGGTGATTTAGAGTTGGGATTCTTGGTATTTTGCATTATGAAGCCTGTGAAAGGAAACAATGACAAAAGTTATGAACGCATGGTTTGTGATGTTATTTGTGGTGCCTCATGCACGTCAAGCAGAAATACTCTTGCCAGAAATGAGGACATATCCAACTTTCCTCCTCCTCCTCCTTTAATGGATATTTTTCATCCAGTACATAAGGTGGATCTGAACACTGGTATCTTTGAAAACCAAAAATTAAATGGGGGAAAAGAAATTACAGAACATTAAATGGGGTATTCCACAATATATACAGGGCATTCGAGTAAGGAGGAAACTTCGCAACACCGCTGACTGGGTCCAACATTCCTCATAGATTGCTGGTGTAACTGTTGATAATGGAATGAGTCATTAGCGCTGATAAACGTGCGCACTCTCAGTAGTGCAGAGTGGATGGAATGTTTCTACGCGACTATTCCCTCACATCAGTTTCTGTACAAGCACATATTATATAAGAATATTGTAAAAAGATAATACAAACTTAACTTGCTTTATAACAGGTGCTGAAAGTGACCTCCTTCTGCTTGTAAACAAGCCCTGCATTGGACTTACAGCACACCACACCTCCATCTTTTCACTACGTAATAGCACTTGCTGTATAGCGTGAGGATTTTCATCGCCCCATTTTCTTACATTTTGTGCATTGACATGACCACTAACGTGAAACCACGCTTCATCAGTCATGAACAGAAGCTGTGGATCCACGATTCCAATATACAGATTTTGCAGCAGCCAGATGCAAAAACGAATTCTTGCTGCATAATCTGGTTGTTTCAGATCATGCACAACTGTTATTCTATAGGGCAAAATGTTATTAATTTTGTGGCTGTGAAAGCAGATCCTTGCTGTAGTCATGCCTCAATATCCCAAAATTTTTCTTCAGTCAGCACAATCCTCTTTGATTGCTTCTTTATGTCACACACTGAACATGTGGCCTGCCACTTTTTCACAAGCTTGGATACACACAACTTTATGGGAACTGGTGAGTCAGGATATTCATGACAAAACTTATGAATACATTTTCTGTACCTTTTTTCCTTGCAAAATTTTTGACAATAAACACGCTGTTCAATAGTGAACTTCCTTTCAGTATAAATGTCCACCGCCTATTGACATCTCTAACACAGACCGACTATTAATGAGACAACTGCAGTGACAAGATCACACCACCCAACAACACGCGTTTATCAGTGCTAATAACTAATTCTGCTATTGGCAGTTACAGCAGCAATCTGTGAGAACAGTTTGGCCCGGTCAGCAGTGTTGCGAAGATTCTTCCTTCACTGAACACAGTGTGTGTGTGTGTGTATATATATGAAGTGTCACTGTAAAAGTGAACTGGGGAATTGCAGTAGCAGTGGCAGAATTTGTAGCATCCATATTCCTTACACAATAAAACGTACCAGCCCTTCTTCCTTCTTCCTTGGATCCTGGGGGAATTCTGTCATGTGTGAAGACTCTTTTATATTTNGATTTGCGGAAAATAATATATGCTTCCTTTTCTATTGGTATTTAAAATATCCAGCACATGGTAACTGGGTCATTTAAAGCCACTATGTTTAAAGCATTAAGCATGAATTCTGAATGATAATTTACATATTTGAAGGTAACTATTAAGATGTGGGCACACATCTAGATGTGGTGTCCTAGTAAATGCTTTCTGAAGAAATAACTGTGACTGCGACTCACAGAAACATTCATGGTACATATCGCATCCCTTTTTATAACCCATGCCTCAACTTTAATCAGACCTGCGGTTGCACATTCATTGTTTTGATTATGGCAATTACAACCATGAACTATGGAGCTTGACTAGAACTTTGATAGCATATTCCTTCTATCAAATTCTCCACTGGGGAATTAATATAACACACTATGTGTTGCAACACTCTGAAAGATATAGCTGGACTTGCAATATTTCTTACATTCATCTGAAAGGCAAAGCACACCCCAGAACATACGGTGGCATACCACATACATCAAACTCTGGTGTCAGCAAGATTCAATTTCTGGCTTGATCTAACTTACAAACTTTGTGCTCATTTACTGACTTTTTAGTAAGCATTCAATTATGTTGTACCCTCTGAGGGCAGAATTCAGCTCTTCATATATTTGACCACTTATAACTAATTCGTACATCTCAGGAATACACACACTACTTACTACGCACTAATAGATTCCTCTGAAGTTGCTCACAATACTAAATAATATATTAACACACATCACAAGAATATGAACAGTCTTCATTTGGTATGTGTATGTCTTTCCACATCATTCTGTTCAAGTATCCCTTTTAATTTATATTACAAGCACACAAAACCCCCATATTCAAATAGCTGCCCTTGTGTTACATCACTACATGATTTCACACATCACAGGAATTAGGGCGCTCTCCATTATGCATGCGTTGATGTGTCTTCAGAGTACTCTGTATGCGAAATGATTTCTTACACACTTCACAGGTATATGGACGATCTGAACTATGTACACGCTGGTGTTTGTTTAGTGTACTTTGTTCAGTAAATGATTTATTACATATTTCGCATGAATAAGGACGCTCTCCACTATGTATGCGTTCATGTGTTTTCAAATTACAATGATACCTGAATGATTTGTTACAGATATCACACAAATATGGACGCTCCCCACTGTGGGTGCGTTTATGTGACTTCAACGTACCATGTACATTAAATGACTTATTACATATATCACACGAATACGGACGCTCACCACTATGTATACGCTGATGTTTCTTCATATTACTCTTGTCACTAAATGATTTATTACAAATATCACAAGAATACAGACGCTCGCCGGTATGGATCAACACATGTCTTTTGAGCTTACCCAAATCACTGAATGATCTTGTACAAACTTCACAGAAATATGGACGCTCTCCACTATGCACAAGGTGATGTCTCTTAAGTTTACTGAGATGACGGAATGACTTACTGCACACACCACAAAGGTATGGACTCCCCTCAGCACCTGTAGGGTGATGCTCAATCAAAGAGCTCTGCTAAAAGAAAAAGTAGAAGGAGAAGCATTACAATCAGTTAACAGGATGAAGTATGAGTTTGAAACTGATGCCAATTAAGGTACGTCAATAAATACATTCACAAAGATTTACATCCTCTCCTTAATCTCATTACACGGGTATATATTTTGTTTATGGTGCTGTACACACTGCAAGAAATAGGCCACATATTCTTGTACAACATGGTAATTTAGATGTGAATGACTTTATGCACAAGTTATTTGAAGAGTTATCTGAACATGAAAAGTTACAACCGTACTTTCAGCTAGATAATGCAATAACCACATAAAACTCAATGTGGTGGATTTTCCTCATTGAAAGGATAATGAGTAATAGAGTAAATTCACCATATGGACCAAACACATTAGCATGTGATTTTTAACTCAAGTGAAAAAAGAAATCTGAAAACAGCATCATATATGACAAGTGCAGGAACACAGTAAAAGCCACTATATTATTATGATACAACTTGTCATAGGCCATCCTAAGTCCAGTTAAAAGGTTAAGAGGAGGGCATCTCATAAAAAAAAAAAAAGGCTGTAATGACTGGCTCGAACTCAGGGTTTATCAGGATCTGGGTAGTGACTGCTTGTTAGCTGTAATGAAAGCACCTCCACTATGGGGATGAATAACTTCTATTAAAGCTCCTGCCCTTCCAGGTTGGGGGTTTTGTGATGAACTGGTAACTTCAAATGTAAAATGTAATTATACCCAATTCATACTATGTACATACAGGTAAAGGTAAAGCTGTCCCTGTGCTTAACTAATTAAGCACTATGCCATGAATGCATATGGGGGAGTGGATGTATAGATCTATATTTTCTTGACCTTGACACTAGTAGGACACAAAATAAGGGAAAGAATAAGAAACTGAAGAATAGAATTTGTGTTGGCTAAACTGAAGAGAACTTCAGTTTAGCCAACACTGAATGTTATTCTTCCAACTGTTTACATTTTGTAGTGGTCTTGTCACTGCATTAATGATTGTGCTCAGTGACAATCTGTGTGAAAGAATTGGAAAATGGGAGACTTGTCTGACTATGGAGGAGGACAGATCATTGGTGTGCATTTAGGTGGACCATCAGTAACAAAAACTGCAATAATGTTAGGTGTATTTAGAGCAACAGTTTTGGCATACACGAAATACAGGAAAACAACTGCAGCAAAGAGGAACAGTGGATGAAAATGAACACTGGTGGAAAGAGATATCATGCACTGAGAAGAATTTTTTCAAAAAATCACAGTACTACAGCACAAGTGATGGCAGATCTGAATATTCATCTTGAAGACACTGTTTCCACAAAAACTACTGGGTGTGAGATTCACGAATCCAACAACGATATGGCTGAAACTGCTAAACTTCTGATTCTCAATTGCTGGAGTCTGCAAGCGAATTATACCGACCGGGCCACTTCCGCTTGTCGGAGAAGTTAGTGCCAACTTTAGCGGATAGACGGTGTTCCGTGGTCAGCGCAATGAATCCCCATGGTCATGAATTTGTTTTCTAGACCAGAGTTGCTATTTCCTTGAAACAGCTCATCAATTATCGTCATGAGGCTGAGTGGACCCCATTCCAAACCCACCATTTCTCTGAAAATCTGGTAGCGCCGGGAAACGAACCTGAGACCTCAGGATCAGTAGCGAGGAACTCTGACCGCCAGAACACACAGAGGCAGTCGCTAAACTTCGATTACTGAAAGAACTGCTCAGATGTATAAACAATGGTGTCACAACCATAAAACATGGACATCACACAACTGGAAGCATGTGATATGGCCATAGGAGTCATCCTTCATGCTGTTCCCACATTAGGAAGAGTTTATGATTGAAGAACACCCAACGAAGCCTAAAATATGGAATGCAGGGTTCCAACAGTTAAAACACAAGGGAGGTTCTGTGATGGTTTGGGTAGCAACATCCTGGTGTTCTGTTGGCCCCACTTCATGTTCAAGTTACTGCAAGGAGTACGTGGCCAGGTTGGGTAATCAGGCACATCCCATGATTCAGATGTTATTTCTGGACAGCAATGCAGTTTTCCAAGACAACAATGCCCCCATTCACACAGCTGGAACTGTTCAGACATGGTTTGAAGAGCATGAAGGTGAATTTCAATATCTTTCCTGGTCAGCACAATCTCCAGATTTGAATATCACTGAACCACTCTAGTCAGTTTTGGAGATTATAGTGACGAACAGATTCCCAAATCCAACACCTCTAAACAAACTTGAACATGTTCTTCAAGAAGAATGGTAAGAAATTCCACTAGGGACTGTTCAAAAATTGTAAGAGCCCATTCCAAGGACTGCAGCTGCACTGAGGACAAAAGGTTGTCCAACACTACAGTAATAAAGAAATATGTAGAGTATTTGTACTGTTTTCATTATTTTGTCCAATCCCTGTATATTTTAGGAGATTCCTATGAGTGAAAGAGGCCTTTTGGACCTAATTTTGCACTGCTGATGACAATCTAGAGGGATGTCCAAGAAAAGTGTAAAAAAATCAATTAGTGTACAGAGAAACGTTTATTATACCGAAGAAGTGTTCTCACAGTTCAGCATCACAAACCTTGAAAGTTCTGTCTGTCACCTAGCAAGTTTCAATCAATGTGAGCAGAGCACCATTAATTAGTTGACACACATCAAAATGATATTTTATCTCGCAACATGTGTTCACAAGTGTAACTTTGGTCACTGTTGCAGTCGCACCTGTTACGTGATGTTGTAGAGTTCAAAGATCTGCAGTTTCCTCCTGGTAGATGATATGCCTCAAATAACCCCTGTGAGGAAAAGTCCAATAGTGTTAGGTCTTGTTATCTTAGAAGAAATTGCCTCTTTCAATCCACTTACTCAGAAAGTGTTCAGACAATGTTTCCAAAGCATGGGGCACTCCATCTTGCTACAAATGTGCATCACCAGGTAACTGTGGAGACCCGAATTACCAGCACTGATGGCAACAATTCAACAGATGGTAGATTCCAGTCTACAGCTTGCTGTGTTGAAAGCTGGAGCTTCAGCATCAAGCTACTACTCCATTAGGAAGTATTTCCCAAGAAAAACTGGAAATTAGAAGTGTCATAAATTTTAAATTGCCTGGACGTCCAATGGCATTCACTGAATATCAGAAGTGCACCAGACAAGCATATCTACATAGCAAGCAGACAGCTGCATCTTCCAAACTCCACAGTTCATGACACAGTACACGAATGATTCTTATGTGTAGAAATTGCAGTTGTGCCAGCACATCAAATCAGCTGACCGTGGCTGCGGTAAGAGACTATGTGGTACACTCAGCCATCTCAAGAAATTATAGAACATCAGAAGGACACATCAAGGGTTAATGTATGGTGTGACATGATGACATCATTGGACCTCTTCACTTCCAGGAAGCAACCGTGACAACCCATTCAATAGTTGGACATATTAGGGCACTACACTGTACTCAACTGCTTTGTGGTGCACGATGGAGCACACCCACATTATCCATCAGTTATGGAACAAAAGGCTTCCAAACAAGTGAACTGGAAGAAATGGTTTCTTAGCATGGCACTCAAGATCACCACACCTAACACCACTGAAATTCTTCCACTTGGGTTATGCGATAAGTATCGTCTATCAGGGAAAGCCTGCAGATCTTCAAAATCTGACATTAAATTACAGATGCAAACGCAACCTTGATTGTGAACATATGGTGCAAGATCAAGTATCATTCTGATGTGTCGAGCAACTGTTAAATGCTAACACTGAAAATTACTAGGTGATGAAAAGAACTTTCAAATTTTGTGCTGCTGAACTGCGAGGTCACTCCTTCTGCATAATAAATATTTTGCCATATATGAATTCTTCTTTCTTTTCAAATCCTTCTTGGACAACCTGTATATAATATGCTAATTTTCCCCCTTCATGTGTGATAGCAGGGAAGAAACAAAGTGTCTTCATGCATTGTACACGATGTCCAACCTGCACTCTATGCACCATTTACAGATGCTACATGATCATTTCGATTGGAGACAGGAACACAGTAATATGGAAGGAAAAACCTACATGTACACTCGACTGCCTGTGCCTCTTATTTTAGTAACAAAAGCAGCCTCCAAATATTTGCTGTAACATCAGGAAACTCAGTGCCACCTAGATGTCTAGGTCAGTGAGAAATAAGCTCTTCAAAATCTGTTCACAGAAGTGGTTTCGTGTATGCAGACACACAGGGATATGGAAATAATCAAGAAAATGTGCAAATCTGCATATCTGTGAAATATAAGTATCAATGAACACAGACACACAACTCACCTCACATCCAGGCTTTATTACATGTGGTGTTACTAGCAGAGGATCCACTTCTGCTTGCGCATCAGAGACGTCCTCACCCTTTGTATCAATGATTAGATTTCTATCATCAGATGTTAGGCATGTCTCACAACATGAACTAGGAACAACTTTCAGCATATCTGTGTAATTCTGTAAAACCACCATTCCCTCATCAATCAAGACTGTAGGCTCATGACATGAAAATAGGATACTACTTCATTAAGCCCAATTTACCCAGTGAACAGTTGTATAAATTTCCTTCACAACAAATGTCAAAATCATTACTTCAAAAAAAGAAGAAGAAAAAAAAAAAAGAACTGTGAAATTATATCGTTGTCTTTTAACACCCAAGTGCACATGATATGCTGACATATCATGCCATATTCACAATTCCACAACAGCAGAAGCATCAGAAATGTGTACATATACTTACTTATAGACAAACAAATAAACAAAACTGACTAACCCCATGGAGATGTGCTCTTCTTGAGAAGCTGTCAGTTTCTCAGCTACTCAAAAATTTCCCTACATTTTATAGAACCCAAAGGTTCATTACTGTGTTCACAAGAGCCCTCAATGCAAACATATGCAGTATGCATATCTGACCAATCTCAGAATAATGCTGCCAGTCAGCATTATGGTGTGGTCCAGCAAATGGGTCATGATGATGTATTCCGTGAACTGTAGCATGAAAATGAATGCAGGAACAATGTGACATTAAGTCATGGTAGGAATCCTCCTTCACACAATTGTACAGATAGGTTCTCCACAGAGCTACACAGGTCACACATACACTGCCCCCACTTGGCCACCCCAGACACCCATCAACACTACACCCCTCCTTCCTATCCCAGACTCCTTTTGTTCCTTTTGCTCTGTGTATCCCCTTCCACATGCACACAATTTCTCTTCCATCTTCTGCCCCCCCCCACATTCCCACATCTCAACTACCTTTCATTTTCATGGCCAAATATAGTTATCCTTGTCTTGTCTCCTATGGTTAACTTCCTTCTGTGAGTGAGCCAATTGGAGCTGATCAGCTGCCTTGTGGTTCTCTGCTGTTTACCTACACAAATTCAAGCTTTCAGTGGATGGACTGTTTTTCATGCTACCTGCTTCTTATTGCTTTCTTGTTTGGCATATTCTCTGACCCTGAATACAGAGGCAAAATTTTCCTCTGAAGCATCAGGATCAGGTAAATCTCAACGTTCTACACGACGTTACATGCCAGAAGACAGAACTCATGTTTACAATGAATGGATTATCATTCCAAAAATTACTAAGACTTCACCAGAAACCATACAACAAATGGTTTGTCTAGGAGAAAAATACTGGAAACATATTTTCACATATATAGGGTTTTGCATGACTACTAATAATGGGTTCTGGATTCGATGATTGGATTTACTGGCAATTCCTTTAGAGTTAAAATCAATTATAATTGATAACTGTCATAATTATGACAGTTCAAAACTGCCTATGACTTGTTCCATGGACCACAAGCGCCTTCTCTTCCACTGTGATGATGATAAACAATGAATCACTGCTCACACAGTGAACTCCCTTGAATGATGTATGTCTGATGAATCACCCCCTACGAATGAATTATTACTGTTTTATAACTTCCAGGCAGCCCTAATATAGGTAACCATTTCAAACAGTTCATCTGTTGTTCTCCTGTTGTCACAGAACATCCTTGTTAATATTCATTGCCACAGGAACCTATGTTTGGGACTGGCTACCTAGCAATGGATGTCCCACTGCTGACTGTGTTACATCAAGAAGCATATTTTTCAAGGCTACTTTTAGAAATAAGCATATAATTTGACAAGTTAGTTAACTTATGGAATTGTTTAAAATTTGTTAACAACTTTTGAACCATTTTAAGACACATTACATTAATAAACTGATTAATACTAAATAATAAAATTCCTAATATAATAGGATTGAATTATTTTCAGTTTTAGACAACAACAGTGTATCACTATGATTTTGCATATATTATTAGTTTACATTCTCCAAAAGGGAGAAAGAAAGAAAAGGATGACTTAACATAGAACAATCTCCCCACGTTGCCATCATGTCTAGGAAGGCATACGTGACTCCTGATGGCATTACAACACTGAGTCAGATATTTGGTAGAACAACAATATACAGTCTCATGATAATTTGAAGTAAGTTTTAAATTCATTCAATGGTTGCAGCCAGGGCATCTGACAGTTTCACAGCATTCTTCTGACCAGATAAATCCACAGTATTTGAATATGTGGGAGAATATGAAGTTAAAGATCAGTTTACTCACTGTTATATAATACAACTTTTTGGTTCCAATGATTATATGCATCAATAATCAAGTTGTAGGTACACAGGTCATAAAATATGCTCAATAGCAACATATGATAACACCATGCAAATGAAGAGAGTTAAATGCCTAAGCATACTGGCAACAACAAGCACCTACTGATGATTAGCAAATTAAGACAACAAATATATATAGAATGTCCAATATAGACTGTGCTCTTTTATCCTCTTCTGACTGGGCTGGACAACCACATGAGGACTCATGCATGAAATCTTGCTTGTTGCAACTGTTGCAGGATTTAAAATTATCCGCTGACATGAACTGTCACAACTGTGAACATTCTCTGAATTGGATATCATTAAGAGACAAACATTTTTATGAAAACCTCAAGAACATCTGAAAACATGGCTCACCTCGGGTTCGGACTTTTTTACAGAATATGAGGACGGTATATAATCCTTGCCACATTTTGTGTCACTGGAATCTTCTTCACTCGAAACATCATCTTGTTCAACTTTTATTAATATATTATCCTGTAAAATAATAAATAAAAGATAACTATGTTACAGCATACATTTCTTATGTTTCCAATACATACACAGTGTGTCCTGGTTCTGTTGGGACTGTGTTCATTAAAAATACAAGACGTGAGCTATTTTCAAAATTTCACTCTTTTTATTCAAAATGTCTCCTTCTGAATCCATATATAGCTGGAATCGACTGAAAAGTTTTCAAAAACAGTCACTGTACTCCTTTTGTGGAATCGCCTTTAAAACTGCGGTACATTCCCTTTGGATGTCCTGGATGGTGTCGTGACAGTTTCCTTTCATCGCCAACTTAACTTTTGGGAACAACCAGAAATCTGCTGGAGCCAAATCTGGCAAATACAGAGGATGATCAAGGACTGTGATCCCTTTTCTGGCCAGAAAATTGTGCATGATCTTCGATTTGAGGGGTGGGGCATCGTCGTGGAGGAGCGACCATGAACCTTGCTCTCGATATTCAGGTCGAATTTGAAGAATTCTCGCCCACAAACCATTGAGGACAGCGAGGTAATAATCAGAATTCACTGTTTGATCTTCTGGCAGAAATTCCTTGTGAATGATTCCTTTGGGATCGAAGAAAATGGTTAGCAGTGTCTATACTACACTCTTTTGCATGCGCACTTTCTTTGGTTTCGGCTTCTTTGGGCTCAACCATGCTGCACTCTGCCGCTTTGTGACAGGCTCATATTGAAATCAAAATGTCTCGTCACCAGTAACAATCGATTATGAAAATTCTGTTTCACCTTTTGCCGACCGTAACGTGTCTTTGCAGTCTACCACTCTGGTATGTTTTTCATTGCCCGACAGCGGTACAAACCGCGCACAGACCTTCCATTTACCAAAATCCTCGGTCAAATTGTTATGCACAGTACCTTTTGGTATTCCCAAAAGCTCCTCAATGAGTCTTGCAGAAACACATCTGTCTCATGTAAGGATTTCAGTCACTTTTTTCACATTTTCTTCAGTGAGACTTGTTCTTGGCTTTGATGTCCTCCCTGCCATCATGAAATACAGCATACCATCCAAAAATGTTCTAGCAACTCAAACAATCACTACCATACACACTTTTCATCAGTTTGTACGCGTCTCCGGCTGTTTTGCCTAACTTCAAACAAAATTTGATGCTGGCTATTTGTTCAACAGTCATTTTCCGACAAGTGTCAGAATAGTACTGTTACATTCAAGGTTAGAAAACAGGATGCAGCGATGCTTGTGCTTTGAAATTATAGACAGCCACAGTTGAAACTTCAAGAATCTTAAAGCCACACCTCGCCAACAGATTGCACTGCAGGGCAAAATTAAAAAAAAATTTGTCCTAACGGATCCTGGACACACCATGTATGCCAAACATGAGACAACACATTCACACCTCCAAAAAAAAACTCTGTGATTTCAGTCCACAAACGAACTATACCGACTGAGCGACCATCGCTTCTCGGCAAAGTTTAGTGCCAACTCTTGCTGATAGAGGGTGTCGCGTGGTAAGTGCAACGAATCCCGACGGCCGTTAATTTCGGTTTTCTAGACTGGAGCCGCTATTCCTTTGAAATAGCTCCTCAGTTATCATCATGAGGCCGTGTGGACCATGTTCCAGACCCAGTACTTCTCCAAAAAAAATCTGGTAGCACCGGGAATCAAACCTGGACCTCTAGCCAGGAACACTGACCACTAGACCACAGAGGTGGTCACATTCACACCTCCAAACATTCTAAAATCATAAATGCAAGTACCCATCCAGGAAAATAATGCTGGATGCCCAGGAACAAACATCAGATACTTTCAGACGAAAAGGGAATCTAGGGGGCCTGGAAACATGACAATGTCACGTGATGGAATGAAATTCGTGAATCTTATGTTACTGAAGTAAAAAATGTATAAGCACTTCCGTGTGGTAATGTACAGGTATGCAGAATGAGTATCAAGCTTCTAGGTTTAATATACAAGCACATAACAACTTCTTAAATATTTGTATTTGTAAAGTATAGGGTGGCATTTAACCGGCAGGCAATTATAAATTTTTCTATGGAAAATCACAGGTTAGGGAGATGATTTTTTTTTTGTACATGGGGGAACCATATCAGTTATGAGGGTACAGTTTGGTAGACTTAGGAAGTCATATATACTACTGATGCTGGAAGCAGCGTCATCAGCAGCAACTTGAAGCACAGAGCAAATGATACTCGAGATGGTTCAAGTTTGTATAGCAACAGGCGTGACCAGAGTCGTCTGAACGTGTTGCACTGTGATGTGGAAAGCAAATGGAAAAACTACCACTTTCCTGGATAGTCTCTTTTCAGAAGCAGATCGCATTAAGTGGAGAAACTATTTTGGAAGAGACTGTGGATCTGTCGTCTGACAGATTACTGACGAATGAATGAATATACTACTAAGGTCACTGGTGTGATATCGTTGTTTTGAATGTTCATGCCAACAAGGGGTAAATCATGATGCAAGTAACAGCTTCTGAGGAACTGAAACATATATTCACTAAATTCCTGAAGTACCAGGTGAAAATTTTGTTCACAGATTTCACTACCAAAGTGGGCAGAGAACATATTTTCAAACCAACAATTCACGATAGTTTACACAAAAACCGTGATGATAATAGAGTTATAGTACTAAATTTTCCACATCCAAACATCTGTCAAGAGCCACAATATTCCCTCGCCATAACATTCATAAAATTACTTCAAATACCTGATGGAAATACACATAATCAGCTCAACTATATCTTGACAGAGAGGACTTGGCATTCAAGTGTACTGCATGTCCATTCTTTCAGGGGAACAGACTGTGTACTTACCACTATCTGTTGGCGGCAAAGGTTAGGGAGAGACTGGCAGTATGCAATTGAGCACCGCAAAAATATGACATGGACAGATACAATCTCAAGAACCTAAATGAGGTAGAATGTAATGAACAACACTGGGATGAAATCTCCAAACAGGTTTGAAATTCTGTAACACCTGGATCATGATGTGGACTTCAAGAACAAGTTTATTTGAAAACAATTATTCCAGTTACATTACTTAGGGTACAATGATTTACCAGTTGATACATAAAAAAAAAATGGTTCAACCATGCTGAATAAATAGTAACATGGCTTTAAGATTAAAATGAGCTGGCCATGTGATAAGGACTGAGGAAAATGAAATGTAAAAGAGAGACCAAGGTACAAAATCTGATGAACAAAAAGGAGTAGGAAGACTAAAAGCGAGATGGATTGACAACGTGGAAAGTGATCTGTGAAAAGTGGAAGTTCAAGATTGGACGAAGACTGCTATGAATTGAAGAGGCTGGCCAAAAATTCTTGGAAAGGCCAGAGCTTAACTTCTGCTGTTGTGGCAGCGATGAAAACGACCACGATGATGATGATGATACACTTTTAATGTGTGTAACCATTCTTATGGAATTGAAGGCATAAAGATTGAAAACAAAAACATGCTTATTGCAAAATATACAGTACCTCTAGCTATAATAAGTTTCCTTAAGATTAGTGAATAAAATTCTCTTCTCTACACAAAACACTCACCATGCTTTCTTTCAGATTAGGGAACATGTCATCAACTGTCGGCATTACAATTTTTGGTACTCTTGCTGGAAGAGACTGATGATCCTTTTTTATGCTTAAAACTTGTTTATCACACATGATGGTTTGTGGATTATGCAATAAAGTGGCTTACAAGAAGCCTACTGAGATGGCTCTCCACAGAACCTATTATTGTACATTGGATGGAATATGTGCAAGGTCCTGAAACAAACAGAGCAATTAAAAGTGCTAATTAACATATTTTTAAGCAAACATATATTTGCATTTCTAAGATGCAATGGGCCATTTGCTATGTATACGGATATAATAAAACCTCAACTTGGTGACCCTCAGACTTCTTCAGTTATGGGATCAGTATATCAATATTTGGAAGCAGAAAGCACTCTGCTAACTGTGTTAATAAATAAGAAAGATCTGGGTCTAATGAAACATTTACAAACGAAAAATGATAAGAGACAAGAACCACAATTTGGGACCACAAAATGAAGCAAAAAATGGCAAATGGCTTGAGAAGTCTACATAATAATAGTAATGGATATATAACAATAAGATGTTTCAGAATTATGCAATTCCTGGAATTTGTCCAGTGTCTATTATTGTGAAAGACCATGTTTTTGAAACTGTATGTTTCCAACCCGAGGTGCAAGGGTCGGAAGGCACCTACTCACTTGGGTCCATTAGGAGTTAATCTCAATTCACTGGACCTCATTAATCCCGACTGTAATACACCCACAATGACAGAGGTGTTGTCTTGTGACAATTTAATGTCAAATTTCAGAAAAATGTCCAACTTCACAGATTTGATGGCTGAGCTGATGTGAGAAGAACATACAGCTTGACTTCTCATCCGACTGCAATCTGCTGTGCTAATCCCAGCAATGCGTGTGATAGGGGCTAGCTCTATCTATTGGACCCAACTGAGTAGGTTTTACCTGAGGATGGGGACACATTCCAGTCTCCAAAACGTTGTTTTTTAAAAAAATTGACTAGAAAATGGATAATGTCCAAAACTATAATACTTGTATTAGGAGACATGTCTGAAAACCAGAGCACATAACAGGAAAGAATCTGACTCGGCTATATTCCCCACAAACTGCAGCACAATACTTGTCACTATTCAGCTGATTCAACTAAGACACAACGCCAGGAGTAGAGTTCTTACCAAGAACACGATAGCTTCTTAGTTCATCATGGAAATTGTCTGTCAACTGTGGAGCTGCACTTTACTCCACAGGAAAATTATTTAATTAATTCCTGGTACTCATTTCTGTTAGAGGCTGAGTCGACCCCAGGGCCACAGTATGGCTGGAAGGATTAGGTCAATTGAAAAAAATCCAATGACCTCATCGAGGCTTGAACCCGCGACCTTGTAGCTTGTAGCTTAGCCCCTCAACCAACTACACTACCACGGGCCCCTGATATTGTTCAATTGTGTTATCTGAATTAACTACAGACCCTAAAATATTTATAATGAGAGATCTTTTCTACGTTTACGCCACTGCATCTTAAATCTTAGATTATTTGAGGTTTGTTAGAACAGTGCAGGAATCTAGTTTTTTGTTTGGCATTGGCAGTTTACATCTGGAACATCGTAGCTCTTCAACTGGAACATCTTGTCAGCTGTTCATCACAAGCTTCTGTGGAAAAGAACCTGCAGCCACTTTTATTTTTTCTAATGCTTTTAGGCTGTTCTCTCTTGAGATGTTCCCATAGTATTTCATGGTCAAATTTCTAAAAATGGCACTATTTTAAAATTGAAATAGTGTTGCCAAGAGTATTTTTTTAATTGCTAGTGGGGTGGGACTAAGCCCCTTGTACTGCAGCCATTTCTGGCCTATTGTACCAGCCCCAGATCATAGGTGAGGGTGATTGTGGAGCAATTGGTGGAATGAAGATTGGCAGGTGAAATGAACGTACTCAGAGAAAACCTGCCCCAGTGCCAATTTGTCCACCACAAATCCCACTTGACCAGACCTGGGATCGAATCTGGGCCACTGCGGTGGGAAGCCAGTGACTAACTGCTTGAGCTGCCAAAAGCAACATAATGGGCAATGAAAATCCACTACATCCTGTACAGCAAACACTTTCAAACTATGTAAGATTTGAGGCTTTCACGGCGGTGACTATGAAGAAAGCAGTCTTCTGGGATTTGGCACCGTGTATATGTGGTGTTAACCGACGTTTCGGAGGAACGTATCGCCCCCATCTTCAGTCTGCTTGACCGTGTCTCACGGTGTTGTCGCTTGCAGATTTACTTATACTTCTTCAACCCTGAAGATGGGGGCGATACGTTCCTCCGAAACGTCGGTTAACACCACATATACACGGTGCCAAATCCCAGAAGACTGCTTTCTTCACTTTCAAACTACTTCATTATTCTTAACCATTTCTAGCCATAACTGACTGTCTCCACCCTTTGTTTCCCACCCTTCTTGCAGAACATCACTGTGATTTCTCTTCTGCCAATTGGACTACAGTGCTGAAAGATTCTTTCATCTCTTTAATCGATGCAGCAACCATCAACATGTCACAGGTATACATTTGTGTCTTCCTGTTTGCACCTCTGAATTGCCTTTGGTTAGCCGCCTTTTCAACATACTGAACACAGAGCATTCCAAACATAATCCTTGATATTTATCAATATTGAAGCCATCTTCTAGGATCTGGCGCCATGTGGAAATTGTGTCCACTACCTGCTGGCTATTCCACCAGACGCTTCCCCCCCCTACTATTTCCCT
Organism: Cryptotermes secundus; assembly: GCF_002891405.2. NCBI lineage: Eukaryota > Metazoa > Arthropoda > Insecta > Blattodea > Kalotermitidae > Cryptotermes > Cryptotermes secundus. The sequence continues at coordinate 650,840 of NW_019731571.1, read as the reverse complement.
ATGTAGCCACACTCCTTCTCTCTTCCTTTTATACAGCTGTGTTTACTTGACTGGATGCCCAGGTTTGATCCCGGGGTAACTGTGATGTTTTTATGTCACATGTTACAGGTGGTAATGACACCATCCTTGGTGAGGTTAGCCAAACCACGGCTGTGTTTTGGTGGGGACGTATCATGGACCAGGGATGCATTGGGACAGTTTTGGCACACATCCTTGTGGTCCCGCCGGGCAACGACAGTCTTGGGAGTCTGGATCACTATGACCTACTGGGGCTGGCTGCTGAGTTCCCATAATGGGCAATGGCATTATGAGTGAGCATCCCATGCGGTGGCACAATGACTCTTGTGTGTCAGTATGGCATACCCAGGATGAATGCGGGAGAGCACTCCTATGGGGTAGCTTCTGCTATTTGAGTGGTCTCCCTAGAGTACCAATAAGGTGCCGCAAGCCTTAAGGGTCAACACTCTAAAACAGTTTGGCCAACCCATGTGGAGGGGTGGGAATGGGGGAACTTCTAGGCCACCCCCAGGGGCAACTCTCTTATGCAGGTTGTCCTGGTCACAACCTCATGACCAACTGGTGTCACACTCCCATTAATCATACTGTCTTCTGTCAATGGATAATTTTAATTCTCAATGTGAGCTTTTATTATTATTATTTAATTACATTCCATTAATCCATACAAGGTCAAATGATGTACAGGATACAGAAACTGTCATTATAAATATAAAACAAGAGTACAACAGTAAATCTCATATACATGTCATAGATCTTACAGTAGCCATCTGCAACAATTTTACATAGAATTAATAAAAATATGGTAATAAAAGTAAATTACAACTATTAACTAAACAATGTAAGGGTATACATTGGGAAGTTGTTTTGTAAAATTTATCAGTGCTATAAAATTCATGTTCAGTGAGATAGCTTCTCAATAAAGATTTGAACTGCTTAATTTCTTTAGATAACAATTGAACATCCAAAGGTAAGTGATATAAATCTTGCTTCCAGAGAACAGTATTTCTTTTTGTACTATTGATAAATTTGAAGAGGGCAAGTATAAATTATAATTATAGCAGGTATTAATATCATGAATATCTGTGTTAGATGTAAAGTAGTCTTTATTCTTAATAACGAAAAGAAGTAAGGAAAAAATATATTGAGACTGGAGTGGCAATATTTGTAATTTTTTTAATTTTAAAGATACTCATACTAAGGGGGACATTACCCCAAAAGATAAAGCCATACTTCAGTATCGAATGTACATAAGAGTAGTAAATCATCTTTATTGATTATTCTTACACAATTTCTGCATAAAATTCACCTTTCTTGGTCACTGCAAGATTAACACTTGGTCTGTGGAGACCATATTGTGCCTTGTGTTCAATGAATCTGAGTAAAAATATTCATACTACTTTCACTGTAGCAAATACACTACTATCATTTCAGAGCTACCTGCAAAAGTTTATAGACACTGTGGCAGAAGAGGCAGATGCATGTAGTTCAATGATACCCAGAAAGCTCCAGATGACTGTGCCATCTATACTGGGACAGCACTGTCAGTATGCAGAATTTTAAATTACAAGACTCATTTCTTTAAGCAGCAGCCATAATACTGATTTCCCTTTGCAGAAGAATATTTTATTACTTTAGCTGAATTTCCACAGAAAATTATACATGACACATGTGAATTAAAATGTGCAAAATACGCTGTACATTTTTCTAAGTCCCAAACTAGCAAAAATTAGTATTTCATTACAAAGCATGTTGTGCACACTTTGAGTTTACCTGATCTATGCTGCTTTTCCATTTTCGGTGACTGTCAATTTGGAGACCAAGGAATTTAGTGGTTTCAGTTTCCTGTACAGATTTTAAGTAACTTTCATTTTTATCCTTTAGAGTTCAGCATCCCGTACAAGTGTTATCCTCATGAAAAATGTCTCGACTACTTTAACAATTCTGTAAGAGAAATTCTTAAAATACTTCTATCCTGATTATGCAATCACGAGTTACTTCACAATTCCACTTTTGAACATTCACGATGGGACCACATACCTGCTACTAAAATCTTCTTGTATACAGTTTCAAGACGTAATATAGTACAACCTAACCTCTAAAACACTCTTGTTAGGGACACTGGGTTTCACTTCATGATTCTGGGCAAACACAACCATTCCACTTTATCTCATGACACTGGTTTATTCGCTATGGAGAAGAGAAATAAATTCTGGGTTATCTACATTGATCAAAAGATTCTCTCACCCTTAACAAAAACTGCTCTTTACACATGCGGCATGTTTATAAACAAAACACAATTTTCACTCAGTTGTAACTTTGTTACATAAACCATGAAATGACCCTACCATTAGCAAACTGTGAACTTCGCCATTCTGAACTGCAAAAGAACAGAGGTGCCTGAAAAAAAATCGTTGCACTTCGAATCATACACCACGTACGGATGGACTGTTACATAAAAACAGCAAACAACACGCTCCAATGTACATTACTCTTACCAAAACCACACATGATCACATAACAAAGAAATCACACGAAGACACCAAGACCACATACATTACCAACATACAGACTAAAAATTTAACGCTCATACGTTGGCTACGTAGCCTTACAATCGCTCATAAGGCTCATAATGTCCTACACCCTCTGAATAAGTACAGGGCACGAGGGCTATACAAGCCGTACATTAATCCCCAAGATTACCTGCTGTTAGAATTTAACAATTCCTTCCACGTTCTGATCCCACCCTACGCCGTATCATAGACATTATGAATCCATCAAATGCGGGAGCAATGTCTGATTTACTTAAAAAAAATTTGGAAACTACGGTACAAACATTTGTACTAAAAAGTAAACAAAGTAAAGGGATCCCTGTAACAGGCCGTGGAGGCCCATAGGGTTGTGAGATGTTGAGGTTCCCACATTTTCTAAGACAATCGGCTCATAGAGGGCGGCAAGGTTGTCAGCCCTACGCGCCGGCCGCCCTTTAACCCCAAGAACATTCCAAGAATCTTCCTGGTACTCATTTCTGTTAGAGGGCCATAGTGCGGCTGGAAGGTTTACGTCAACTGAAAAAAGTCCAATGACCTCATCGGGACTTGAACCCGCGACCTTCCGGCTTGTAGCATAGTGCCTCAACCAAATAGGCTACCATCAACCAAAAATTCCGTTAACATACACCTTATCACCGTAAACTACGTACTACGAGAAATCAGTAACGTTCTCCTTGTAATTAATCAATCGATGAAGACTTATGGAGGATTGGGGGCAAAATTCATGCATTATTAACTTCAGCACTGGATATAAGTCAAGGTATAGATCATGTATTATTAACTCTAGCACTACAGACCACTTACCTCCAACTAACGCAGAGGCCAAGAAAATGCGGATCTATACATCCACTCTCCCATACGCTTTCATGGCGTAGTGCTTAATTAGTTAAGCACAGGGACAACTTTACATTTACTACAGACAGTGGAGCCAGGATAGTGCAGTCGGTATAGCGACTGGCTACGGTCTGGACAACCGAGGGATCGGAGTTCAAGCCCCGGCAGGAGCAAGAATTTTCTTTTCTCCACCTCCTCCAGACCAGCTCTGTGGTCCACCCAACTTCCTATCCAACAGGTATTGGGGACTCTTTTGCTGGGGGTAAAGCGGCCAGGGCATGAAGCTGATGACTCACCTCCAGCTATTGCTGAGGTCAAGAAGATGTGGATCTACACATCCACTACCCATATGCCTTCATGACGTAGTTCTTAACTGGTTAATAACATGGACAACTTTTCCTTTACTACAGCCAGTGGTCAGTTCTGCGCTCCGCTCGTTCTACCAATGGGGAATGAGCCCCCTGTACTTATCGGACAGGCTCTGTATTATTGGCAAAGAAGCTTATTTATGAGTTAATGGCAGTTGATGTTGAAAATCTTCAATGAATATATCTTGATCACGATATCTGTATCCAGCCTTTTGTTCAACACTTAGTTAGTTATTTAGAGAGGGTGGGTTTCCCCATGCACCGCGACCAGTTTGATCTATTGTGCTTCCCTCTATGATATTCTACCAGTCTCTATACCCTACCGATAAATGGTGCGTACCATCAGTCCCGCCGAGCAAGCGAGTTTGGCCACTTGCTTAGCGGTATCTATAATGCTTCCCCCATCTATCAGAGGCCTTAGAGACTATTGTTGGGCGGGAAACGTCCTGGAATTTGGCTCAGTGATCCCCTTTGGGGATATGAGGTTCTTTTACGTGCCATAAAGTTACGACATGGGACACACAGCTTAAAGTCCTTCCCGGAGGACTTGTTCCCTGAATTTTTCCGCCCTAAAAAATTCGATAACCTCCGCCGGGTATTTGAACCTGCGTACCACGAGTCATGAGGTGGGAATGTTACCTCTAGACTACAGAGGCCGCTTTGTTCAACACTTGCAGGAAAGCAATATCTCCAGTCACTTCAAGTTATAAGTGATGTCTACAGTATACACCGTATTTACGCATGTATAGGCCGCAGCACAATTTTCAGACATAAATTATAGAAAAAATAATTTTCTTGGAATATTATTTCAGGAGTAGAACACCCTGTATTACTAATTATGAATATAATTTTTTTTAAATGAAGTGTGATTTCGAATATTTCGAATATAAGCCGCGCCCCAGTTTTCCTCTTGAATTTTTGGCAAAAAATGTGCGGCCTATACATGCGTAAATACAGTAAATAAAATCATAATACTATTATGGGAACAGTGAATCATCAATGCTGACTCTAGGAAGTACTGTCTGCTGGTATTGAAAGGGCAGCATTAAGAGTCTCCCCTCATCCACTATTCCTCCCTAAGCAAGTGGGATGCCACTAAAAGCTAAAAAAAGCGGCCAGATCAAGTATTTTCACTTTATCAGACTTCTGCGTTAATAGCACTGGCAAAGTGTGCATCATGTCAGAGTACACTGTTTCCTAATGCAGTGTTTGTGATTTTACAATATCACAACCATTAAGCACTTAACATCATGGTTAGGCCTTTTTAATAACCATAAATGAAGTTCCTTCTCTCTCTGCTGGCAACAGAAGAAATAAAAATTCTTAGAACATTTCAAAAATAATTAAATTTAGATGACTACATTAAATTCCTCATGATTTACTCAATGTCTTCAGCTTCCAAATCTAAGCTATCGCTGTCCTGTAAATGAAGTATTAACTGTCCTATCTTAGCTTCCTTGAGTCCATCCATCAAAAAGTACTCTTACATCGCCCACATCGAACCAATGCACAGACAGAACACATCAATCATATATCTGCATATCATGCAGATCACTGTGATACAAGTCATTTTCCATAACCTCAACACTATTGGGTAGGAAGCTGGGAAAAACTCTCACTCAACAAGAAACATTTTCTAAGTTCAGTTTTTTATAAATCTGTGACTGCACTGCAAAGGCTTTGGAAGAGAAAAGAGAATGTCTTTTGGGCAAAGTACAGATGGTGGGAGGTTTGTTTGCAAAGTATGGAAGTGTACTGTATCAGGAAGACACTTGTGAAATGTACACAAAGATATTTTCTGGCAAAATACTGCAATAAAATCTGAAAAATAAAAATCTCAGAGGAGTTGTTGCCTTCAATCCAGGCACTTCCAATAGATCACATTACAGCAGAGTCACATCTTACAAGGGGGTTTCATTCTAAAAATGCAGCATAAAACCCAAAATTGTGTACAGTCAGAATTAGGTAACGTAAGGTAAAGCTGTCCCTGTGGACACAACATGAACATGTATGGAGGAATGGATGTACAGACCAAGGTTTTCTTGACCTTGGCACTAGTTGGAGGTGAGTGGTCAGCTTCACGCCCCAGCCGCTTTACCGCTGGTACCCATTGGATAGGAGGCTGGGTGGACCTCAGTCAGTCTGGACAACTTTGAGAAGAGAAAATTCTTGACCCTACTGGGACTCGAACTCCAATCCCTTGGTTAGCCAGAATCACCCTTGAAAATCATTTAAATTGTCCATAAAGTACATGTACGTGTATATGTACACAACATACATAATAAAGAGTACATACACAAGTAATATGGACAATAATTATATTTTTCATTACATTAAAATAGTGGAGCGAGGCAAGAAGAATGAAGAATGAAAGAATAGAAAAGGAAAATAATAAAACTGGGGAGAGCCAGTGCTTGATACCGATTTAGGATATTCAGAGACAAGCTTGGGTGACGGGCAGCGAGTCACAGATAAATTGCCTGCATTATTAAAACTTTGTTTCCTGTTTCTTTCTACCATTCTACCATTAGACAAGTGCACATGTCCATCAACATTTAAAAAGCCTGCTGAATATTCAGTGTAATTACACAGTATTTACTTATAGATTTCAATTATTTCTGTCTTGAGTTTTAAGATTTATTTATATTACACTAGCAACACCAATTGCAAGTATGCTTCATATAAATAACAAAACATTATTCTGAACACTTTATACTAACTCTCAGATATATTTTTTATGTTATGTACAAAACTGTAATGATGGGTGAACTACCATTCTGTGACCCAGTTTTATCTTTGTAGGATCTGAGGGTATGAAGTATTCTGTCATCTGGGATATAACACCATATGGTCCACTGAAAGTCAACCAGCCTTCCAGAGGAACATGTCACCTACTTTGTCGTGGCTGAAGAATGAGCCAAACAAAAAACCAGCAAGAAGCCTTTGCCCGGTACCTGTTCCATTTTCTTACTTGGCTTATTCTTCGAACCTGACGATGGAGGGGGCAAGTTCCTCTGTAACACCAGTTGACTTTCAAAGAATTACATGGTGTTATATCTCAGAAGAGAGAACTCTTCAATTTTAGCTTTGTTCACTATATAAGCATCCATTCAAAGAAATAAACATACCACTGTGAGAACCTCAAATCCAACAAAAAATGAACAACAAAACTTTCATTGAAATAAAACATAAAATAGCATTCATGGGGATCAAAAATGGGCAACTCTGTTGCAAAGCAAGTATGTAGCTAAATATTACACATCCGCAGTCAAGCAGTATGCTGCATAAAAATTATATTATACTGCCAAAGGTCTCCATTTAAGCATCAGTGTCAGTGAGGCAGCATTTTCCTGGGTCCTGCATAAATGTTATTTCAACTTCCAGATGGACATATTATCATGCTTGCGATATGTAAGCAAAACAGGAGACTGTAACCGTTCATTCTGACTGGAGGACTGTTGTGTGTAAATTAAATTTTGTATTAAGTTAAGATTACAAACAGAGAGATCCAGCAGATAGCCAGCTCTTACATGCGGAAGGGACATAGTTCAAGTTTTGCTATGTGGACAGGAAGTAACATCTGGTAATTTCCTAAAATTCTGGCAGTTTCAGCAAAGTCGGAAAGGCTTTGAGAAAATGAGAGCTGACAGCTTGGGACAGCGATAACTTAGAAGTGGGACAGCCGGAGCCTCACACCCTGATCGTAATGCATCAAGGGGCTGTCAACCTTGGCGTCAGGTCAGCATCTGCCAGAATCACATAGCAGAGCAACATGATTGGGAATTCAAAATTTAGGGAACCTCCTAGTTTGAAAACTTAACCAATGGCAGAAGTGGAGGAGTGGATTTCTCTTGGAGTCTGGGGTTCGTGGACCTCAGGATTCAGAGAGAGGGCATTCCACCTCGAGGAGTCTTGACACAACTTTCGGCAAAGTCGGACACAAAATTTACAACTACAGCCCTTCCTTAAAGTAGTATAAGTAAAGTCCAAATTAAATGTATTAATAAATTCAGTTGTATTCAGAAAGCTGGAAGGGATTAAAGGACTACTAAGTGCAACGGTCTAAAGAGGTGTGTAATTGTAGTGAAGGGTTCTTCCTGCCCTGTCCGAGCCAGACCCGTATAAGACCCGGGATAGGAACTCAGCTCTACAAATTACTAAACAGAACCCAAAGAAGTGATAGGTGAGAGAGTGGCGACCAACGTAAAGGGCCCAAAGAAGTGAGTGGTGAGAAGACATCACCTAAAAAGATTAATTTCACACTGGATCTTCTGACGAGCTGTCATTGCGTGTAGTGGTCGTGGTCATGGTCATGGTCATGGTAGTCTCACCATAAGAAACAGAGAACGGGAATATTCTTAATCACATTAAGACATTACGATCTGGGCTCCTTCATTACCTTGCCACATAACAACTAAAATGAAAACAAGAAGAAAATGGGTAGAGAAACTGTACATTTACTTTTTACAGGTAGAATATTTGCTCTATACAATGATCGTTGCTCTGTTATGAACTTACAATACAGATTTCTTTCAGAGTGAAATGTAGTTTATAAACAGTCCATCATATGACCAAAGATGGGAACACAAATTAGAATGAAAGCTACGAAGAGTAGCAAAAATAATTTTTTGAAGCAACAAGACCCATCATTGGGAATCAGAATAAAAGCATGTCATCATCATGGTTAAGAGTAATGACAGAGCACAGTCGGAATAGCAAATGACTATGGGCTAGACGACCAAGAGGTTGGAGTTCGAGTCATGGTAGGGTCAAGAATTTTCTCTTCTGCATGTCATCCAGACCAGCTCTGGGGGCCACCCAGCCTCCTATCCAATGGGTAACAGGGGTAAAGCGGCAGGGGCGTGAAGCTGACCACTCACCTCCAGCTGGTGCTGAGGTCAAGAAAATGTGGATCTATACATCCATTTCCCCATATGCCTTCATGGTGTAGTGCTTAATTAGTTAAGCACAGGAGACAACTTCACCTTACCTTTACCTTATGACACCATCATAGTTCCCCATAAAGGGCAGAAAATCAAAGATGGCTATTTAGTACTGATAAACAATCACAACCAATAAAAGGTTTATGAAAACTAAACTTACCACAAATACAAAGAAATTAAAGTTAATAATTCAGAAACTTTTAAATATGAGAATCTGACATCTGTAGGTTAAATCTGCTGTACAACATCAATTAAATACTGTAATTCTAAACTCTGTACATTTATAAGCCTATGCGGCAACCAATTCTGGACTTGACTATGGACGATGAACTGGGAGGGACATGACACAAAAAGCCTTGAATCATTTTAATGTACCATATTAGGATTAATCCTAAGTCATGACGAGTAAATCAGATATCTGGTACCAAGGTAAAATTCACATAAAGTACACCTTCAGTGCAAGCTTTACGTATCTTGGATACTCTCAACATTTCATGATACTCTTATCCAAGTCGTTATGTGTATATCTCAGCTTTAATTAACCCTAATGAAAGTCCTACACACACAGAATACTCATACACAAGAGATTAACAACACTAGCAATGAAAAGATTGGCATACTTGTCTAACTCTAAGCTTTTACACATCTTAAATTCTAGCTACCATAATTAATGAGACAGAGACAAAATATTCCAATAAAATTATGTAACACATTGTTGGAAAGAATTCATATGGAGGGTAATGAGTTGAGGCAAAACCTAAATTAAGTCAAGAATTATTTAAATATACGATTATATTCTTTACCAGATCCAATTACATGACCAGAAATTTGATGCATAATGTGCTGTAAAGGATGCAAGAATTATATTCCCATGTTCTTTACAATGTGTCAACTCAGGATGGTATACAAAATATATTCTGGAGTGTTCCTTAAAGAAGTTTAACTGAACAGGATGAATGGAGTGAAAAAATTTTTGAGAACAATAATGCAAAGAATAGCCAGTGGAGTACTAAGTTACAGTAGCTATGTTATACACAATTTTGTATGATTTTACCTCAAGTAAGAAAAAGGTATGACAACATCAGATGATACAAACTCAGGGGAAATAAAGTAAATGGCAATTCTGTGCCAGTTTTCTTGAGCCCTGCACTCCTTGCCTCTTGCTGTGCAAAGCATTTCAGCATAATAATGAAGGTATCCACTAAACACTAACCCACAGATCCTTCATTAGACAAATTATTACACCTGTATATTCTACATGTTTTTCTTCTGACAGTAGAACAGAAAAGCTGACCAGCACAGTGTGCTAGCAGCCAGCACACCCATCCCTTTATCTTTATCCCTTTATCATTCAAACTTTTATTGGACAAATTCAAAAAACCCTAGATAATAAACAATTTGCTTTTGGTATATTTTTAGATCTGTCGAAAGCTTTTGACGTTATTAATCATAACTTGCTGCTTGCAAAGCTGGAGTTGTATGGACTGAGAGGAATAGCTCACGCGTGGATGAGATCGTATCTCACCGACAGAACCCAGTTTGTTGAAATTCACCATATGGATCAAAAGACCTTTAAGATAAAGACACTTACCTCATCTCTTAAGGCTATTAAACATGGTGTACCTCAGGGTTCTGTTTTAGGACCCCTTTTATTTTTATTATTCATAAATGATCTGCCCCGAATCATACAAAATGCAGAGGTAGTATTATTTGTGGATGATACTAATATATTAATTACTGGAAATGACATGTTATCATTAAATGAAAAAATTCAAAATGTAAAGAATCAATTAGAAAAATGGTTTTATGAAAATCATTTAATAATAAACACTGAAAAGTCTAAGGTAATTTTTTTTCGGGGAAGTAGATCTACTCCAATTATTAGATCCATTTTTTCTTTAAATAATAAGGAGGTAGTTTGTTCATCAGATGTAAAATTTCTGGGTATTTGTATTACTGAGGATTTAAGTTGGGCAACCCACACCCAATATGTTTGTAAAAAACTTAGCAAGACTCTTTATTTGATTAAATCTTTACGGGACTCTGTGAGCCAATCTGTATTAAGAAATGTGTATCTTGCAAAGTTTGAGTCCGTGTTGAAATACGGTATTATTTTTTGGGGTGGGGTGAAAAAGGACTCTGAAACTCTATTTAAACTACAGAAAAAATGTTTAAGGGTGGTTAAAGGTGTAAGAAATAGAGTCTCCTGTAGAAATTTGTTTCGAGAATTTAAGATTCTAACAGTTACTTCCTTATATATATTTGAGATTTTATGTTTTGTAATAAAAAATAGGATATATACTACCCAGTATTCTGACGTACATGGCTATAATACTATTCATAAACACAATCTGTATGTTCAATTTTGCAATACTGAGCGCTGCAAAAGAGGGGTGATTGGTATGGGAACCAAAATATTTAATGGCCTACCGACTGAACTAAAAAGTGTAAATAATTTTAATGTTTTTAAAAAGAAGCTGAAAAATTATTTGTTGTGTAACGTCTTTTATTCTCTTCAGGAATTTTTTAACAACTGTTGATATGGACTGCTTGCTGACAAATAAATCTGTTTTAGATAAATTATTTATATGTACAGGAATATGTTTTAAATAGTCTGTTTGTATGTTGTAAACAATCTGTATATATGTTTTAAATATTTTCTCTAATCTTAGGTATTTATTATTTATTATTCTATATTCATGTACTTTGAATGTTATGCTTGATGTAATGTTGTTGTTATCTGACATATCCAATTGTAATTTCTACAGCTATGGATGAAATAAATGAATTGAATTGAATTGAATCTCCTTGGGAGGCAGCATATCTTATATTGTCACAGTATAATGCAACCTTTGTATGTGATGTATTTAGCTCCCCTCTTATTTGTGTGTGGTGGCACTGTAGGAGTACAATTAAAACACACTATCTGATGGAATACATACTCTATCAAACCTGGGTCTTAGAATCATGTAATGAATGACTGTTATTTGTATTGTCAGTTAAAGAGTTTACTTTATCACTTCAGTTGGAGGCATGAATCTATGAGTATTCTTATGAAAAAGTATGAGGATTCAGTCTGTTTTTTACCCCTATTTGCAATTCCATTCAAAAACAATATAATACTTTTGACATCACTGATTTAAATGTACAATTATGTTATGGAGAAGGATGGAGATTCAGTCTGTATTTTACCCGTTTACAATTTCATTCAAATACAATATTTCACTTGTGACACCTTTCACGTAACTCGTTATAAATGCAGGATTTATAAAACTGTAGACAACCTGAAGGTGGAAATGACGTGGACTTGAAATTTAAAAAGTGTGTATGCTTGGATGAAAGTGACTAACTTATACGCAATAATATAATTTTGCTGGCATGTTCAGCAGTATCTGCAAAACGTGACATTGTAGTTCACAGTAACATGGTAACACAGGGTCTTGAAGGCGCTCGAATCAGCTGCGAACATCCTTCTTACTACATACATACCTGAAACATGAGATAAATTTCATTTACTGGCACTTGCTTCCAAGATCTTCCAATAGGCGTCTGCTGGAATTGTATGAATTGTTTGCATGTAGACTGGTATCGCTTACTATACCTTCAATAATGCATAATCAGAAAAAGATTTAAAATTTCCAAAACATTGTCACTACTCCTGAAAATTCTGTCGGTCACACCTTTTCTAGCACATTTCTAGATTTGCTGATTCACGTGAACTGCAAAAAGTCTTTAAGAACAGCTTCGTATTTCTTTGCTTCAGTTTATCATACAGGAAAATGCGAACAATAATTACTATATTACGATCACTGGGAAAAAATGTGCATTACAATGATCACATTCGTCTATTTGAGAAAATGAAATAGGTACCAACTGCCAACCATTCGAAACAGTACCTGCCATTCACGAACTTCACGAACACGTAACAAGCCAGAGCAATCTTTGACAAACACAGTGCAACCACCCACCACACTTGTATCCCCTCACGTTCACAGTTACGACGTCACATTCTATACGACGATTTCGGTTTCGAAGGGTTTTATACTACACTAATTATGGATCGCAACGACAAACAAATTGATATCCAGGGGCATGGGGTAGAAACTGTCATAGAAGGGGAAACACGGTAACTACCATAATTACTGCCTCTGTGTTGAGGCAGATACGGCAGATACTACATACAGATCTCGACCAATCAGAGAGCCTAGGAAACCAATATGAATTCCCGCCATTATAAGGTTATGGTGTTTCATTATATGCAAATTGGTAAGTATGAATTTTGATTTGATGTGGTTGCGAAACGGAAATAGACATTTACGAACGAATTTATAACTTCAGGTTAAACATATTATTTGTGTATATGAATGTTATGCTTACTAGCACAAATGAAATTAGAAATATATAGAATTCTTTCAATCCCAAAATTTTTTAGGTAATCCCTAATCGGGAAAGTGAGCATAGTAATAGGAGGAAAAGAAGACCGCCTACCAGAAATGAGGATTTTTATGGGAATAACATAAAATAAGTCTCTTCAATACGCGTAATTATACTAAACTCTCTCTAATTCTTGTTCATGAAAATATCAGAGGTCTTCGTGGCAACGTTGATGAATTGAAGTGTTCAATTTTTTGTAAATTTTTTAGAAGAGTCAGCAGGTGAAACACAGCTATTAGTGCTGTTGCAATCATATAATATATTTCATACAGTACAGTTCCAAACTAGAATAACTGAGACCAAAAGCTCTGTAATTGATAATATTTTTATAGATAAGCAAGGATAAATTCATATGAAATAATCACTATTAGTAATGGACTATCAGATCATGATGCTCAGTGTCTAGTACTAAAAAGAAAAATGCAGGGAATCACAGGAAGATTAGTAAATGAAGACTCCATTGCTCAATTTCTTAATAAACTATCTAATAAAAAGTGGGAAATATATATAAACTTAATTATGTAAATGAAATATTCAGCTAATTTTTAAATAAGTATTTACTTGTCTATGAGTCATGCTTTCCAAAGCAAAATGTAACAAATTCAAGGATAACAGCTGGTATACGTACATCTTGTGGACTGAAGGAATTCTTGTTCATTCTCTGTAGAAAGAATTACAACTATTTGTTTAAGTCATACTATAAATCCTACTGCATCATATTAAGAAGAGTAATAAGAGAAGCTAAAAGGAAATATAATCAGTTAATTATATCAGCTCAAAACAAAATAAAATCTACCTGGAACATTATCGACACTGGAACAGGTAGGATTAACAATCAGACTAAAGATGGTCTACCTCAGACTTTTCAAAATAATAGTAAAAAAATAAATACTGAAGAAGCAGCTCATAGTTTTAATAAATATTTCACTTCAATAAAAGAAAAAAAAAGCCTGACATACTACCAATCCCTTGTGTATATTTGCTCTCATTGATGATATTTGCTGTTAATTTGGATACGTTTCACACCAATAACGCTGTCTATGTCATTGGTACCAGAAGGAATGACCACCTTCAACACATCTATCATCCTACCAGAGGGGGGTGTATCATTCAGGCATCAAGCTATTTAACACTCTGCCACCAAACATCACAGTATGGTAGTCCATCATGTAAGGAAGCCCACTAATTTCCTTTTTAATGTTCTTTCAGGATGGTGCTGTGATGGATACCTGGCAACAGCTGTTTGTTGATCACCTTGTGTACACATTTGGAGCTATTCGTTCGTAGTCTTGTTTGAACAATAATCCAACTGTGGGACAGTTTTTAGATGCCCTGAACATGATCAATGCACTTGCTATCAGAAGTCGGTGTGGAACTATTGGTGAGTATGTTGGTGCTACTGTTCTGGGTAACCTATAGTCAAATGTTGAGGGCACCCGATGCTTCTTCACCAAATATGTCCACAAGTCATGATAAGGAAACCCCTGATGATGTTCCTGAGAGTTTCTATGTTACTCAATAAGTACAGAAGGACATGGTTGCTGCAGTTCATACTGGTAAGATGGAACTGTTCTTAGTAGCGTATGTCAATGGTTCCGTTTCCAGACAGGTGCTTCGTAGTGTCAGCTGTGACGCATGCAAGACATGCCTGACATCTGAAGTGCTGCTATTAGCCAGTGTCTTCCTGTGGGTATCTCAAGGAATACAGTGATACAGAACAGTCTCTCACATGTCCTTCTGATACGTTGGTGTGGAGACTGTTGGTACTGCTGTAGCTCTAAAGGAGTATATGTGGCAGAGGTGGCCCACTTCAATTCGTGGAGCAGCATATCACAGCTGCCATTTAGAGCGCAATTGACTTTGAGTGGATTAGGTGTACTGGTTGTTCACTTCACTACCCATGAATAGTAGATGATATTGTGAGATGTTTCACAAGAATTTACATTCGTTGGTGGTGTAAGTGAACAAACATGTTGATGACTGAAGCAGCCAGGCAGAGGGCCTCAAAGAGGAAGATTAAGATACTGACACATCAGTAAGTCATTAGGAAAGCCGCGCCATAGCTCAAGCGGTTAGTCACTGGCTTCCCACCGCAGCGGCCTGGGTCTGGTCAAGTGGGATTTGTGGTGGACAAAGTGGCGCTGGGACAGGTTTTCTCCAAGTACTTCGGTTTCCCCTGCCAATCTTCATTCCACCAATTGCTCCACAATCACCCTCACCTATCATCTGGGACTGGTACAATTGGCCAGAAGTGGCCGCAGTACAAGGAACTTAGTCCCACTCCACTAGCAATAAAAAAAAGGAAGTCATTAAGAAAGTAATGCTTCTTCATCTTTCCCATGTAATATCCTGCCCATACTAGCCCTGGAAGTCAGCAGAGAGCAATTATTGAATTACTGGAATAATATATGCCAACTGCTCACATGAGCATCAATAGATGTTTCATAAGTTCGAGAAAGTAACCCTGGTGACAAGCAACTGCAACTACCATGCCTCCACATGCTCTTGTCTCAAACCTCTTGTATTGAGTAATTTGTTGATAACATCATCACCTACATTTGGATTACATACAAGAAACCTATTCGGATCTTCAGCTCCATCTCTTCCTTGCTTTGGAGACCTGTTTCCTTCTTCTCAGTATATTAGAACATTATTGTCAGAAGATGGTCAGAGTTCATTCTGCCCTGTATCTGAAAATAATTATGTTTCAATCAAGATTTGTGTGGGAAATTCTTTTCTGACACACATGGTTCTTGTTTATGTGTGGGTAAGAATGAAGTGGCATTACTTTATAACTAACTTGCAATCTTCAGGTTACCTGATTCAGCATGAAACACCGAAGACGAGAATCAGTGTCAGGATTCACTATGTATTTTGTAATTAAATTTATTATCTGCTTCCTAGGTAGGAAGTTTTAGTTTATAGTGTTTACATATTTTATTCATCTAATTTGTTGTTATGGTTATATTTCTTCAGCCATTGCATTATTTTGGCCATATTATTGCGTTCAACATTGAACTTATGAATATATAAATATATATACATCAGATTTTCAAGGTTCATTATATTCTATCAGTTATTTCATAATGTTGGCCATATTATTGTGTTCAGCATTTAACTTATGAACATATATACACGTATACATATATATCAGACTTTCAAGGTTCATTATATTTGTTGAGTTATTTTATTATTTTGGCCACATTATTATGTTTAGTATTGAATTTGGACACATGAGTATGTTTCAGATCATGAGGTTTGTCAGAGTTCTGCAATTATTTTATTGCTTTTCATATATTATTAAATGCAATCTTAATCTTGTTAACAAGAGTGTGTATCAGATTCTCGAGTTTCATTATACTACTGAAATTAATAACCAATGGAAACCTCAGTATTATTGCTCCATATACATGATTTATTTTTTTATCTCCTTTATTGACAATCAGATACTACAATCTTTTAGTCAATTTGCTGTCATGTGTACAATTAGTTAAGAATTCTACACTTCAGTGGCTTGAGCAGGTCACTTCCATCCACGCATCCCTCAGATTTTTAGGTCTTCTGGCCACTTTCGTCCAATTCTTCTGTGGTCATGTTGCTGTAAAAGTGCCTGGAGCAGTGGGTTGGTGTGGTTAGCTAATTTGCTGAAGTGGTTGATGCTGTGTTCTTTGATGACTTCTGTGACGTATGGGGTTTTGAGGTAGGTGTGAATGGTGTGGTTAGACATGTACCACAGTGCGTTTTCGATGAGACGAATTTCTGATTGAGTTCGTTGGATGAGATCTATATTTGTTTTGATGGCGCATCTCCAGAGTTGGGTTCCGTATGTCCATATTGGTTTGATGACTGCTTTGTATATTAGCATCTTGTTGTCAATGGATAGGTGTGATTGTTTTCCTATGAGCCAGTATGGGTCTTTGATTTTTCGATCCATTTGTTTTCTTTTCGTGAGGATGTGTTGTTTCCAGTTGATTCAGGAACGTCAATTTGCTACACAGGAGTCACTGTTGGCACTACTTCTCAACTTGCTCTTCGCGTGCAACGAGTACCATCGGCTGTATAACCTTGTCCTGAGATTTGTAAACACATAGACATCCTCACAAACACCCTTCACAGACCTCTCCCAGTAATTCCTTAGCATGCTCCGGAGGAAAACTATTGTTAACTGTCCGTTCTTCAACTCCAAGTAGCATTTTAGCAAGCTATCAGCCACCTCCAGTGAGTTCCACTGAACCCAGCAACTCTTGTGGATGGAACTATTGTAAGTGATGATCTATTTGGGACACTGTCCAGCCTCCAACTGCTGTGGAATTAGCCCGACATCATTGTCATATAAATGCTCTTTTCTTATATGACATAAACACCGTCCCAAGTGCAACAATTTATTATAGTTCTTTTGTCTTGCCCTCTTCTACACTACATGTTTCGGCAGCAACCGGCCATCATCAGGTGTATACACTTACATAGCTGTTACACTGCATCTAGTTTAAAATTTAAAACCATAAGTCTTCCCAATTGTTCTTTTCATCGTTACTGACAGGTTTCGATTTATTAGAATCTACTTCGCTAATATCTGTCTGCTTTGTGCATTATCTTTGTTGCCTACACTCGTCAATTTTAATATTATGAACAGGCACTTTTAAAATCTTTAGTTCTAATTTAAAATTCTTTTAAAAATTTAAATTCTCAGGGTTACTCGCCCTATGTCTGTAGTGCTGCAGCTGCTACTTCTTGTTTTCAGCACTGTTATTCTGTGTAGGCTCCCTGTGTGCAGCCGCTGCTTATCTTTACTACGTGTGTAGTAAGTGTATACACCTGATGATGGCCGGTTGCAGCCAAAACACGTAGTGTAGAATAGGGCAAAACAAAAGAACTACAATAAATTGTTGCACTTGAGATGGTGTTTATGTCATATATCGTATAGAGTGCAACAGGATGCTTAAATATAATATTGCTCTTTTCTTAGTATAACTCAGTCCCAGACACCTGCTGCTTGACTCTAGTTCAGTATTCCGACAGTGCATGCTTCTGGACAGGGTCTCATAGGTGTGCGTCTGGCTTGGTTTGCTTCTGTCTTTCGTGATGCTCAAACATCCTAAGAGTTATTTGCCATTTACCTTGAATGAACGTCCTGGCTATGTACCGTCCTCTGCGTGAATTCTGAAAACTTGGTTCCACTAAGCCGTTTGTCACCTACAGGGACGCTGCACCAGTACACTGAAGACTCAGTGTAGCGGGATTGCCTCACTAGTGGACACAGTAAGAGGAGATGGTCTTGGTTGTGCTCCGGAACGACATAACGAAACTTTTTTTAATAAGTCGAAGCACGTTATGCTTCAAATCCACCGCCGCCTCGTAAACGCACAGTACTTCCACAGACCCAGGATGAACCCCTATATAATCTTCGCGATAAAAGCTCAAATTCATGGCATTCTCCGCCCCAGGGGCAGATTTTCCAGCGCCTCGCTTTAAGATAGGGTCTAACCAGACGCCAACTGTAGGACTTACTGCCTTCTCGGTTGTCTTTCGGGCAGTCATACTGTGCTGCAGGTCTGACACTGGTGACAAATTCCCTAGTGTCGATGGTCATGGAACACTGATGACCCTTATCGACTCCTAGAAGATTGGAATGTCTTTTCTCCTCTTTTCTAGTGAGCTGTGAAACGAGGATCTGAGTGTGACGAAGTCGGACTCCTCTTCGAACAGGCATTTACTCGTCTTCCGTTACCTGGTCGGACTCTTTGACAAGCATCTGTCAAAAGTTTCTCCTGAGGAAACCGATGTTTCCACAGTACCAGCACACATTTCGTCCAATCATGTGGTCCAATCGATCACTAGCGACGGTGTTCCTATGGGGGACCTAAACCTTATCTCCCGCAGCCTCGCTGCTGGCTGCCGCCTTTACTGCTTCTGCCTTCATGTCCTGGTTGATACCTGTCGGCGTCTAGGAGGAAGTGCTGTTACACTTCTCGTCGCACGAATCCACCAATCGAAGTACGTGGGGGAGCGGGAGAACTGCTCGACGGCTGCTGCTGATTCTCAGATAAGACTAGTCACCGCTAGTCACACTGTTGGGTCCCGGCTCTGATGTTAGACCAGTAGGCTGCCGAGAGATAGCGGTGTCGCTGATGGCCCCTCAACGCCCAGGCGATGTCTTCTATGACACTCCCACTCAGAGCTTAACCAAGCATAATGTGAACGAAGGCATGGCTTCTCATGGGCTGCCCGACGTGCTGTCATCAGTCAAGATGGCCGTGAAATACTGCCTAGGACGTGGATCCTTCAAACCTAGCTGCTTCACAATGAAGGTGCTACTCGTTGCCTTTTCCCCACGTCCGCGTCTCGTTCGGGCCAACCGTGTTTCGAACTCCCGACATGTTGGTTTCAGGTGTCTTCGAATCACCTTTTCATCTCATCGTGTCACCTGAACTCGCGAAGACTTGGTCCGCCGGTTAACAACTGCCTGGACTCCCTTCAGTTAATACAATTTTTCTTGCTGTCAGGTGGTCTTATGTATAAGCTTATATCATTTTAAATTCTATTTGGCCGGCATTCAGGTCACTTTATAATTTCTCTTGGCTAACACTAAACATATTTAACTGCGAAAATATTGCTCGTAATGTTTAACAAATCTTCCATCCAACTTCTGAAACTAAGTGTACTATTTATCGACATTTGTAGTAATTAAAATCCCGGCAACCGTAAACACGCTCTTGGGATCAGTTGTCTGTTAAATATTCATATAGCAGCTCCATTGTACACTTACTGCACTGGCGTATCTTTTTTTCTTTTATTTTTCTGCCTGTATACTGAACTGGACTGTAAAGCAACCGGCCCCGTAACAAGATCGCTGACTCATTGACTGATGTTATCGACTGAATCCTAATTGGCTCACTATTCACTCGTCTTCTGTACTTTGCACTTCGCTGAAATAGGCTCTCGAGAGAGTGTTACAGCTACTTTTATAGGCTTATCACCCATCGATAAGTTTCTAGGCCTACACAAATACGTAAGTAACTTGTCGAGGCGCGCGCATGCCAGGCGAAGTGTTTCCCCCCACACTTGATTGCAGGGACATTATTTTAGATCCGTTTCAATATTATTCTCTCTTCTACGTCTAGGTCTGCAAGAGATATTTTAAATGTTCCGAACAAAACGTTGCACTGATATCTGAGATACAGAATTACAGAATCTACTATTACCTGAGATGTTTTTTTACGCTCTGAAAACGTAAATGCATAATAAAAGGCCATATCTGTTAGTCCGCCTCCACATTTCCTATGGAAAACACATTTGGCATAGTACACGCATTTGTGCTGGCCTAGCATCAGTATCCCTGGGTCGAAAAATAGTGGAGAAAAACTAGTAAATATCTATTGGGATAATTTTTCTTAATACTCCCAGTGTTCTAAACGAACTCGCGCATTTTGTGCACGGAGGATTCTTGGTAACATTGACGGAGTCCAGATGAATTGCCTCTGATACAGGGCCAGCACCATGAAATATGTGTGTTGCTGATACTTCGTTCAAAACAGAACTGCGTCTCTCCGTTTAGAAAAGCGATTGGTCATTTATGTTACCATCAACTTTGTACAGTAGGACAAGTCTCATCTGCAGGAACACGAAACCTATCATTTCCTCTCCTCCTTGTGTTACCGCTGACGGGAGCTGTACCAGAAGAGTTCCCTAAACAATGTAACTGCAGAACTAACTGTGACAGATGCAAGAACTGTCTTTGAAACGTGCACATGTCCTCATTTCAGGAAGAGACTTCTGATACCTTTCACCTCCATCTCTGCAGCAACAATGGACCTCTTTCCACTTGCTGACAGTAAGAGCAAAGTTCTCTTCTCAATCCCGTCTTCACTGGTCCCAACTTGCGAGAGGCAAGCGTCCCGACTGCCTGAAGTAGTCATTCACTTTGTGTGAAGGTAGACACTGTTGTAGAGCAGGTAGCACGGCTGTTTCATGTCGCTATAGTACAGCGGAAGTACAGTCGGCTTCTGAAATGTCGTGCAGTCTGACTAACCTGAACCTGTGTCCTTCTTGTGAAGTTAACAGTCGCTCAGCTACTCAAGAATTTGCAACATTTTATGGAACCGAAAGGTACCGTGTTCACAACAGCCTTCCACTGGTCCCTATCCCGAGCCAGATCGATCCAGTCCATATCATTCCAACCTATTTTTGTTTACTCCTTTTTAATATTATCCTCTTACCTACATGTTAGGTCTTCCCAGTGGTCTCCATCCTCCTGCAGTTCCCGTCAATATAATATATACCTTCCTTTTAACCATGCGTGCTACATGCTGTGCCCATTTTTTCCTCCTTTAAGTGATCATTTTAATTATTTTCGGAGAAGAGTACTGGTTATGAAGCTCCTCATTATGAAGTTTTGTCCAACCTCCTACCACTTCATCCTTCGGGTCCAAATATTCTCCTCAACACTCTGCTCTCAAACACCATCAGTCTATGTTTAGCCCCTTAATGACAGGGACGAAGTTTCACACCCATACAAAACCACAGGCAACATTATAAAGTAAGTAAAGTAAAGGTTTCCCTGTAATAGGCCGTGGACGCCCATAGGGTTACGGACTGGACGACCGAGCGGTTGGAGTTCGAGTCCCAGTAAGGTCAAGAATTTTCCCCTCTCCACGTCATCCAGACCGGCTTTGGCGCCCAAAGAGCCTCCTATCCAATGGATACCGGGGCTCTTTCCCGGGAGGTAAAGCGGCTGGAGCGTGAAGCTGACCACTCACCTCCAACTAGTGCCGAGGTCAAGATAACATGGATGTGTACATCCACTTCCCCATATGCTTCCGTGGCGTAGTGCCTAATTAGTTAAGCACAGGGACAACTTTACCGTGTTTACCTCTCTTTCTGTAATGAACGGTTTCGTCTTCCCTTAGCAAAATCCAAAATTAATCATTCGTCCTGACTGGATCCCCTATTCCTTGATAGCGCTGTTTCATTAGAAGTATGGAGTCCAAGTTGTCAGGAAACATGCCCAGGCATGAAAGTAAAGCATGAATTTTGAGGAAATCCAGCTCCCAAGCTTCTGTATCTACTCGTACCTAAGACTGCAGCCATTTCCTTGCAGTTCCTTCCGTCTTAAACACCAACAAAAACGTCATAACGTAAGGACTTAAATTTATGTGATAGAGGTGATTGTGGAACTCGAAGTTAACTATATATATAGTTAAGTTCGAGTTCCACATCATAGTCACGCAATGCATTCTAATTTTCAGGCCAACAAAGATATTTTCATTGAGTTTCCCGTCATCTTATTCTTGAAAACATGGTTGTAAATAGCTAAAAGCATCACAAGCTTTGTCGGAAGCCTTCACAGAATTATTGATTACACTAGTTTAATTTGCATTAAGAGGAAGAATTTTCAAATGAATGTCTGCACAGAGTTTATATTCGTGTCCCTCGATCGACCCCATATCTCAATGGCGGTGCAAAGGGCAATTCTGCAATCCGAGCACAGGGCGCCAACTTTTTCAAGTCACCACCGAAACGCCTCCATTCAGTACGTGGGACTTCCTAGTTCCCTTTTCCCAGTGGCATGTACCACAAGTACGGAAGGTCTCTTGTTCACGCTGTGTAACGGCCGTGACATAGCTCAGGCGGCTAATCGCCGGGTTCGAGCCCGGGTCAGGTATATGAGATTTGTGGTAGACAAAGTGGCAGGTACAATAGGCCAGCCAGTGGCCGACATTCCAAATGGACTCAGTCTCACGCCAACTCAGAAAACTTAAAAGAAACTTTCAATTTACTTTTGACTGCTCAACAGATGGCTGGCATTCTTCAGCTCCCTGTTCAAATCCAATTATTACCGCTATACCGCAAAGGGAATCCTACCTGCACAACACATCGACGCTTTCTGATTTATCTTTCAAAATGCAGAATTCCGTGCACACTGGGGCAGCAGATTCCATTCCTCCAGCCTTGATCCCAGAAGTTCTGCTTATTGCGTTGAGAAATATATGGTACGTGCTAGGTCATAAAGCCCTGCTGCGCAATTATATGAGGTTCTTGGCAAACCTGTGAAACGTAAATTGGAGTGGAAAATGTTGACGGGCTTTCGTAGAGTCGCCTGCATTGTCAGTGGGAATAATTAGTTTCTTTCAGTTATTTGAATGTCAAGGAGAAGGAATATCTCCATGTCACATTAGCTTAATTACAGAAGAAATATTTGTATATTCTACTTCACTTATGCTGTTCCCCGTCTTCAGAGTGGATCGCTGGTTCAAGCAATACCATGGGAACTGTAAATACTTATTTCCTCTGTAGAGTTTGAGGTGGTTATGAAGATTTCTGTCTTCAGATTTTCTTGCTTCCTACTTCACTCTGGCTTCTTGGTTGGCTTACTCTGCAACCCTAAAGATAGGGGCAACATATTTCTCCAAAATGGCGGTTGACTTTCAGCGTTATATCCCAGGAGAAATAACTTTTCCTCGTTCCCCTGTCCATCCAAGTAGTTATGCGTGTACATTACAGGATATGTAATGTGCTGTCTGACCATCTTTTGCCTTGATCTCCCGATTGACCGGCACAATAAAGATAACAGTTCTGTTTAACATATACACGGTGTGTCCAGGATCCGTTAGGACTTTTTTTTTTTTAAATATTGCCCTGCAATGCCATCTGTTAGCGAGTTGTAGCGTTAAGATTCTTGAAGTTTCAGCTGTGGCTGTCTATAATTTCAAAGTGCAAACCTCGCTGCATCATGTGTTCTCACCTTGAATGTGAGCCATACGTTCTACTTATGGCCCCGTTCAGCGGCTTCTTTCCCTACCCCTCCCCCCTTCCCTTTTTCTCTTTCCCAGGAAGTTCTACTCTTCCGGAACTTGTTCCGTTCCATGCCTACTACGTGACCCCCCACCAGCTGTTGCTAAGATCTAGTGAGTAGGAATGAGGTGTATTTCGCTTGTGTAGCAGTCGCAGAAGAAGGGTAGTGTCTTCCTTGGGGTTGTGGCGACTCGGGTGCTAGCAGTTAGAGGAGTAGGTAGCAAAATTCCGTTTGATTTGTTCAGTCTAAATTCGGTTTGGTTTCTTCTTCTGACTGGGTAAGGGTAGCGTTTCCCCTGATTTTGGAACGAGTGGTAGCTAAAATTAGATTTTTTGGGGCACTCATTTTACTTGCCTGACGTTTTGTATATTGCCCCGACTTTAAAAAAATGGGGCTGTAGTTGACTTGTTAAGAAGTGTGCACGTATCTCTCGAGAGAATGGTTTTCTATGAGGGAGTGGCTCGCCGTCAACGCGGTAAGTGAGCGAAATTCAGTTTCGGGCTTTTTTCTTCTTCTTTTTCTTCTTGGTTGAAAATTCAGGTTCATTTGTGGTCAAAGTTTTTAGAGGCGTTGACGGCGAGAAATCTCCAAAAATACGCAACGTCAGTCTTGCGGCGTCACGAGTAGAGTTGTATTTCTTGTTATTTCATTGTATTGTATCTGAGTCAATTTTGTTATATTAAATATTTACTGTTGTTTTTATCTGGAGATTTTTCTGGTTATCGTCGGTCAAGACCTATAGCTTGGACACCCCACTCTGTCTTGCGGATAAAGGCATTGCGAAACAACGGAAAGGAACCAGGAACGAAAGCAGCGTCTCCCCCCTCTAGTTAGGTTAAGAGCGGAGGGGCTGCTCAAATGNGTTTTTAGAGGCGTTGACGGCGAGAAATCTCCAAAAATACGCAACGTCAGTCTTGCGGCGTCACGAGTAGAGTTGTATTTCTTGTTATTTCATTGTATTGTATCTGAGTCAATTTTGTTATATTAAATATTTACTGTTGTTTTTATCTGGAGATTTTTCTGGTTATCGTCGGTCAAGACCTATAGCTTGGACACCCCACTCTGTCTTGCGGATAAAGGCATTGCGAAACAACGGAAAGGAACCAGGAACGAAAGCAGCGTCTCCCCCCTCTAGTTAGGTTAAGAGCGGAGGGGCTGCTCAAATGTAACAGTACTGTTCTGACGCTCGTCGTAAAATGGCGGTTGAACAGAGCCAACATCAAATTTTGTTTGAAGTTAGGCAAAACAGCCGGAGAAGCGTACGAATTATGAAAAGTGTGTGCGGTAGTGATTGTTTGAGTCCCTCGAACATTTTTCGATGGTATGCTATACTTCGTGACGGCAAGGAGGACACTGAAGGCGCTCCACGTGCATCAAAGCCGAGAACAAGTCGCAATGAAGAAAATGTGAAAAAGTGACCGAAATCCTTGCATCAGACGGATGTGTTTCTGCAAGACTCATCGAGGGGCTTTTGGGAATACCGAAAAGTACTGTGCATCGAATTTTGACCAGGGATTTGGGCAAACGGAAGGTCTGTGCGCGGTTTGTACCGCACGCTCTGTCAGGCGATGAAAAACATGCCAGAGTGGAAAACTGCAAAGACATGTTAAGGTCGGCCCAAAGTGAAACAAAATTTACAAAAATCGATTGTTACTGGTGACGAGACATAATGCTTTCAATATATGCCTCTCACAAAGAGGAAGAGTGCAGCGTGGTAGAGTCCAAAGAAGCCGAAACCAAAGAAAGCGCGCATGTAAAAGAGTGGAGTAAAGACACTGCTAACCGTTTTCTTAGATTTCAAAGGAATCATTCACAAGGAATTTCTGCCAGAGGGTCAAACAGTGAATTCTGATTATTATCTCGGAGTCCTCAATTGTTTGTGGGCGAGAATTCTTCGAATTCGACCTGAATATCGAGAGCAAGGTTCGTGGTCGCTCCTCCGCGACAATGCCTCACCCCACAGATCGAAGATCGTGCGCGATTATTTTGCGAGAAAAGGGAGCACAGTCCTTGATCATCCTCCATATTCGCCAGATTTGGCTCCATCAGGTTTCTGGTTCCCAAAAGTTAAGTTGGCGATGAAAGGAGACCGTCACGACACCATCCAGGACATCCAAAGGGAATGTACCGCAGTTTTAAAGGCGATTCCACAAAAGGAGTACAGTGACTGTTTTCGAAAACTTGTCAATCGATTCCAGCTATGTATTGATTCAGAAGGAGACTATTTTGAATAAAAAGAGTGAAATTTTGAAAATAGTTCACGTCTCACCTCCATGAAGTTAGTTCTGTTTAACAATATTTATTACAGAATGAAGTTCTGTTTTAGTTGTGAATGACCCACGCACAAAAAAATCTAATCCACGCAGCCACGGTGATATATTTTCTCAATTTTACTTGTCCGAAAGCCACTTTACTCGCAGAGAAACAAAGGAAATGGAGCACAGGTCACGTGACTGATGGTCAGTGTGGGCAGTGTGGGTATGCAAGCGCCTCCTGTGACGCAGCATCTATCCACCAGGTCTGACAACATTCACTAAGCGATACACGTTTTATAAGCACATGTATAAAAATGATTATTATAATTTTCTCCATAACTGTGATATGATGCGTCATTTTGTGTTTGTATTTAAAATAATATGTTGGAAGTAATAAAAATGTCATTTCCGTTTTGTTACCTTAGTAACACGGTTGACTTTGGCATACGTGGCACGTTAGAACATGCCGAGTCACAAAGTCATGCATTTCATTATTCGAGATATGAGGTTATCTGAGTTTGCGGTCTTCTGGAATGGCAGGTTTCGTAGTTTATATGTGGGCACCAATATTTCGGTAGAAGGAGGCAGGTGAAACTAATTCACAGAAACATTGAAGCCTATTTGGCAGACTATACGGTGTCACAACCTAGGAGACCATAATCTTCCCGTTCTCCGTTTCGAGCCTATTTTCTACGAGTATCTGTTGAACCAGTGGATGGATAATTGTGAAAGTTGGTATAAGAGGGAAGTCATCATATTCTTGGATCGCAAAGTAATTTCCTGAAGGGAAACCACAGAATTCTTCATTCAGGCTAGCTGGTCTCTCTGCCGGGAGTCGAAACTAGGTCTTTGGAATAAGAAATAGGAATGTTACATACTCGACCGCGACGCTCGACGAGTGAAAATAAATCGGCGCCATTCTTTCGCTGTGACCACCGTCACCATCTTAGTATTCCTCTTTATCGTCCTTCGGCCTGCAGCAAAGTTTGTTTCCGCCGTAGCTGAAGCCGTCGCACATGTGGGGACTCTTTCGGCGGAGGATCACGGGATAACACAGGCACCGTCCGAACTGTCCCGGTGTTCCAGCACATACAGTCCCTCTGGGATAATCCACGGAATTTCGCTATCGATTACCATCTTATTCAGCAGGTCCTCAGCTCGAATCTCGCTCCGGACCGATTTATGTTGACTTGCATTTCATGATTACATTCAGTCTCTCCAGCTATAATCAGAGATATTTACAGAGCTGCTGCATGAACCACATGCAGACAAATAAATTGATTGTCTCCTGCGAGAGATCTTGCTGCGACATACCTGTACTCAGACTGGAGCAGGGGATGAGGCACGCCTCGTGTAACAAGGGCTGCGAATTCTTGCACTCTCCCCTGCGCTGTAATTGCATGGCGACACTCAGCCAGCCCTTGTTTGGATTGCAATAGGCCATTAATATTGAATACGGAAGGAGCACGAGAAGAGCATAGTGTGATTACTCGGCTGGCGGCCCCAAATACAGGAACACAGAAGTACGAATTGTTCGCCTTTACGACCATTTCCTACTGGACATCAAAGTTGCCGACATACCGGGCTGACGCCCTGCTTGTATTGCCGGGTTCATTCCAAGTCTAGGGCCTTGTGTTCGAATTAAGCTTGAAGCACATGTCGGTCCCGCGGGTTCTGACTTCCTCTATGTGCTGAATTAGCCCATTACGATAAAGGACTTTGAACGCTTCTTTGAACGAGGATTCATTTTAATGTACTGATATGATCTAAGCTACTGACAGCGTTGTTTAATAAACAACTACTGAATAGATAAAGAAGTGGGAACTGAATATATATGTCGATAACCAGGTTTATAAAGAGATATGTTCACAAAATCGATGAGAATATACTTATTGATATATGTATGGATAAATAAATACGGGGATTCTTGAAATTGCATGCGACGGTAAGGATTACGGGTTTTGGGACTTTATCCATAGTCCTACACTCTAAAGAACACAATATTTCGGAAACAGGTTCTGTTCTTGTCTTCAGGCCCCGGTATGGGAGACGCCTGTTCTGTTGGGTCCGTCAGAAAGAGCAGACCAGACACTCCCATGCTTTCTCCTGAGGACAGATAGAGATATAATTTCCTAAACGGGGCGATGGAGAGTCCGAAAAAGTAATCCCGAAAATTTGTACTACAGAGAGATTAGATAGAAGTAAAACTGCATATGAATTTCATCTCAAATTCGTTTGTTTCCTATTATTTTATTTATTCTGCTATATGTACGGGCACAGTCGCACAGTGCCTCTAAGCTGCAATGTACTGACACTCGTGAAATCTAGTTAAAAATTTACGCTCAGGTCTCTTGAACAGCAAGTCGTTTTTCGTAATAAAGGCTGAAACTCTCCTCTGAGTTGTCTGTGCATCTGATGGCAAAGCTGTCCTTCCTCCTTTTCGTTAATAAAAGTGTTCTCTTTCAAAGAGTTTTCCTTATGAAATTTTCTAAACACTTATTGTCTTACATTCCCAGGTGTATTCTTAAACCTAGAATTGATCCTAGAAGTAATCATATTAGGCGACTTACTTGGTTGAGGCACTATGCTACAAGCCTGAAGGTCGCGGGTTCGAGTCCCGATGACGTAATCCTTCCAGCTGGGCTAAGGCCCTTGAATCGACTCAACATCTAACAGAAATGAGTACCATGAAACTTGTTTGGGGGTAAAGGGTGGCCGGCGCATAAGACTGACAACCTTACCGTCATCTTTGAGCCGATTGTCTAGATAATGTGGGACTCTCAACGTCTCACAGCCCTATGGACCGTCACGGCCTGGTACAGGGATAGCTATACTTACTTTTTACCTTACACAAAAGTGGTTACCAAGAGCACTGTCGTCAGGAATATAGCGCCGTGCAACAGTGTGAAAGCAGATGGCAAACAGAGCAAAGGGCTCAGCTCGGAGATAGAAGCATCGGTCACTCGGGGGACCCTGGCCTCTCAGATGTGCGGCATGAGTGCGTCACGCGTTGCTTGTCTGCTTTGGTCTGTTGTAACATCGGTGCATATGGTGGCTGCTCCGATGCGTCGGTATAGCTGTGCGGATGCTTTTCAATCTCTGACGCCTAGCGCTATGTGGATGAATGCACATTCCGGATAATTTCGTTCTGAATGACTTGCAGCTACCTCATAGCTCCATGCAGGGTAATGAAACGGATTACTGATTTCTTTAAATGAGTTGTAACGGATCTGCCAACCTCAGCTTGGTATGATTTAGTAGAACGTTTTCATCCAAGTTAATTACCATGTTCGATTATGTTTACTTGTACCTGCAGCAAATGGACGAGAGGTACATGGGC
Source organism: Cryptotermes secundus (assembly GCF_002891405.2). Classification (NCBI taxonomy): domain Eukaryota; kingdom Metazoa; phylum Arthropoda; class Insecta; order Blattodea; family Kalotermitidae; genus Cryptotermes; species Cryptotermes secundus. The sequence continues at coordinate 621,307 of NW_019731571.1, read as the reverse complement.
TATTTCTTGCCCTCAAGACGGAGTTTTAGCTCAAACTCTCGAACGAAAAAAGCGAAAGAAAAACGACTGGTCAACGCAGATGCGAAGTGAAAGAGGAACGACACCCCGCAACTTGGCTCTTTAGGAAGTTACACAAAATTTTACTTGTCTGAGTCCTTTGAGAACACAATATGTGACAGTTTTGAACACCATAACTTAAAAGATGGGTGGTCTCTCGGCCCAAGCCAAGCGTAACATTTGTCAAGCTACTGACAGGATTTACGTTAAGTTTTAGCGCCTAAATTCCCTGTAATCCCTAAACGGATTGGGGGAATAGTTAATTAAGTGAACTAAAATGACCAATCCTCGAAATTTTGGGAGTGACTTGTGGGCCGAGAGGAAACAGCCAGATCTCCCGAGTTTCGAGGGGAAGGCATTCTGCTAAGAGTCTTATTCCAGCTCGCAAACTATTAGGACACAAAATTCGGTACCAACTAATTCTGTTGTAAGTTACAGCCTGTGGGGTAGATACCTATCGACTAGTCACCCTGCCATGCAAGTACCTTCGCGACAAGCTGTGTGATTATTCTTATGTAAAGATAGCAAATTCAATCTAGTGCGTTAGAAGTGGCTTGTGAATAAGTGTGTATGTGTGTGTAGTATCGAGAGTTTCACCTCCCCCCACCTGAGCGAGGCCCAGTTAAACGACCTGAGGTTGATTCTTAGCTCTGCCACTTGAACTAGCATCTCAACAACAGCACCCCCTTACCGATCATCCCCTCTGTCCCTCATAAAATTAGTAAACGAATTCCATAAGTTTACTGGCGCCCAATCCTCTACCCATTTACTGGGCAACGAAAAGATGAGGTGGAAAGGAGGATGAGCGAGGGAACCAAGCAGGCCGTAGCCACAACCTAACAGCAGCAACAGGGACGTGGCTCGACAGGTATAAGGGGGCGTCCGAAAGGAGACCGGAGAGAGGTAGACGGCACATTGTGACGACCAACGTGTGGGGCTTGAAGTCTCACGCAGAGTTTCCAGAGCAGTGCAGAGCTTTAACGTGAGCTTTCCATGTCAAGTTCCTTTTCAGTTGTATGCCTAAACACTTTGCTTTTGCTGACCATGGAATTTCTTATTCGAAGAGTTTCAGACTGTTTCTGGGCACTCGCTTCTTTTTATACTGTTACAGTACCCTTATTTGTGTTAATTTTTATTTCCATTCGTACACTCATGACTTAAGTTCAGCTTGCTGACTGCGTAATTGTGTTTTTATTTCACGTGAATGCTAACAGTGTCGTCTGTGAATTATGATATTTCCATTTCTGGCCTCCTAGGTACATCTGCTACAAACACTGAAGAGTAGGGGTACCCGAGCGGCGCCCTGGGATACCCATGCACCTACTGGCTTCCATTCGGTAAGTCTTCATTCCATTTTGACTCTGAAGTAGTGACCAGTACGATATGATACTAGAAGGGGACTGGAGGCTGGTATTGCAGCTTTGTGTAGCTTGTGTCTCTGCTTTGAACACGTCAGAGAATACGGCTACTGCGCATTCCCGCTCATTGAACTTGTCAGTAACATACTCTGTGAGGCGCAGTAGTTTAGTGCCGTATCTTGTCCTGTCAGGAATGATAATGCTGGATATACTTGTCTACAGAGTGTTTGTTTTTCCGTATGTTGACTGGCTGCCTGTCCTGTGGAAGGACGGCATTGTTGGGTTTTGTACGGGTATTACATTTGCTTCCTGCCATGTTTTTGGAAAGTTATGGAAACAAAATGCAGCACTAATGATTTTCGTTAAATGTGTGACATCATCAAGAGGACGGTTCCTTAAGTCACTATTATATCGTCGTGACCTTGAGCCTTCCCTTTGGGAAGATGCTTGATTATTCGTAAAAGTTGTTTCGGTTTACTTGGGGTGTTTGTATTTGCTGGTTGCAGATGGAGAAAGGCAGCAAACTCTCGCCTCACCCCGTCTGGAGAATTTGTCGAAATTTTGCTCCTCAGGGGTTGACAGAAACTGGTCCTCGTATACCTCTGCAATTGTTATGGCTTTGTCCAGCGGTGTGTAAATGAGTCCCCTTCTGCCGTGAATTGCTGCAGTGTGACTAGTCTGATATTTGGTGAACTGTTTTGTTATTTTCCAGTCGCTATTTGGTGTGCACAATTGCATCTTAAGTACCTTTCTAAAACCTATGAATCCTGCTGTGTTTCAAGCGGCATTGTATATACAATGTATATATGTATATCTTAATAAGTTTTATTGCTTGCGATCAGCTGCTCTGTTAAAGTTCTGCATGTTCTTCGTTCCTTATCTTCTTCTTCGCACTAATTTCTCGAGATCTCGAATGGCCGAATCTCGTAGCGGGTAGCTATTATATGGTTTTGAGACTTTTTTGCTGACTTTGTTATTGAAGTAAATATGGTTATTTCAACGTCTATTTCTTCGACTGACGAGATGTTCGGTCTTCGTGGTGTCGCCTGTAGAAGACACAAACTCCGTGGCCTGTAGTCAGCAAGCGAACTATACCGACTGAGCGACCGCCGCTTGTCGGTGAAGATAGTACCAACTTTAGCGGACAGAGGGTGTCGCGTGGTCAGCGCAACGGGTAGAAGACACAGCTGACTGTAAACGGGTCCATCCTTGGTAGTGCAGTTCACGTGGTTCCAGGTCCATGACGAGTATAACTGGGTTGTGATAGGAGCTTCATTCTTCTACGGACCCAATGTATGTGGGCACTGCTGAGGTTCTTATAACGGTTATGTCGAGGACACCCGGCCGATAATTGTGGTGTGTTGGGAAATGAGCAGGGTTAGGCGAACTCATGTTGGAGAGCAAAATCGTACAGTATTCGGCCTCTGTTGTTTGCCAGACGAGAGTGCCACATGCTTGGCATGCTGTTCGGCAGCAAATATGAGGTGTTGGTTCTGCTGGGGCTGTCATGAGAAGTGGTCGGCTAGGTGGTGCGTACACAGCGCCGATTGTAAGAGTCTCTGTCTTGGTTGGAATATTTAGTGCTGTAAAGTGTGGTAGGTTTGATTTGTTGTGATGAATTGACGAATTTTCTGCTGCGTTTGTTCCTCCGTGTGATGCTCAACGTCGTGTTCGATATATGCACAGACCGGTATGTTGAAGAGTACTTCCGTTTATGAGTGCTGTAGCAATCCTATCTTTTGCAAGGAATTCGGGCAAGTTATATCGGTTGCTGAACACTTTATTTGCATTCAGAACACAATTTTATCGGCCTATAACATGTGGTTTGTCGGGTGTTAGTGGTTTTTGGTAGGTCGCACCTGTTGGGTTTGCACTGACAGAAAGACTAACCATATATTTGCATCTTTCTGTGTGATTTCATTTGAAGTGCAAGATGCAATGAATTACAAAATTATGCCAGTTTTCAGCAACAGATATGACTTTCCCTAAAGACTGGACTATATTTGTGAACTGATTCTGATGTTGCAACTCCGGAAGATGGAGGTTATTTATTAGGTAAGCTCAAAGAAGAGTTTCCGTCGTCTCTGTGGTTTGTTTATGGGAGATTTTGGCAAGAATGTACGATTTTCCTAGCGTGTGAAGTAGTCGGATTTAGTTTCCTGGGGTTATGTCACTTAACGAGTGAGGAAGTTTCAGAGAGGCTGCGCAAGTTGTTTTCTGTCAGGAAGGCGCATTCTGTTTGTGAGAAGCTAGTTGTGATCCCTGCATATATTTTGCCTTGCTTCATATCCTCTGAAGTTGCTAGGATGTTGTTTGTGACAGTTTTCACTTTTACAGGGGCCTTGTTTTGGTTTCTGGCATTCACTGGGGAAATTGTTTCCGCCGCATTTGACACATGTTGGGGCGAGATTGCAACATCGTGCTTTATGCCCGAAGCTGTGGCATCTGTTGCACTGGAATGGGCACTCAGTCCATTGTGTAGTCTTCTTTGTGTACTTCAAAATGGGAGAGTCCTATTATATCTCTTATGTTACGCGTGTTTTACTCCACTGTGTACGTATTGATATACAGGTAAGAATAGGGAGCTGCTTTGTTCTAAATTTGATTGTATATTGTTCGTCTAAGCTGTCTTACGTTAATTGCAGGATATTCTATTTGTTTTCGTGCTGTGGGCACAATTTCTGCTGTTACCTCGGAGAATAATCTTCTGAGGAGAACCTTGTGGTCTTTAGTCTCTGCTGTCTGATAAGTATGGTAATATATTTTGCTGAATTTCAAGTAGTTGGCACCAAACTTGGCCCGAACGCGTCGCCTCTTGAGACAGGTTACGAAGAATCTGGTATCACGGTTCAGGTGACGTGCGAATATGGAACCCCCAGTAAGGACATCATTTGCGTTAAGTTAGCTCTACAGTCAGCCATTAGGGAAGTCCTAAGGACAGGACTCAAATGGCCCGAACCGGGATAGCTCAGTTGGTACAGCAAATAGGCTACAGGTTTGATGGCAGGAACAGAGATATTTGCATCTCCACAGCACCCAGAGCCCACACAACCTCCTCTCAGTGGCTACCAAGGGCTCTTTCCCCGTTAGACAAGAGTCTTCAGTGTGAAGCCGACCACTCACCTACACCTAGTGTTGAGGTTAAGATTGTGTATGGCTGTACCTAACCTTCCCCGCCACGTCTGCATGGTATGGTGCTAAATCAAGCACAGGGACAAGCTAACCTTGTATTCTGAATCAGATGGGCATGCAGATAGTGCTTATTCAATGTAAATACAGCACATTTTGGAGTAACACCTCGAATTGCAAAATTTCAGCATGAGGAACTTTGTATTTGTTTTGGTTATTCGATGCAGAAAACTTAAAAGGCGGTCCTTTGCGGTACGTCATCAATGAACTCAGTGAGCTTAAAAGATAAGCAGTCTACGGGTTTTGAAGCAATTGAATTTTGACATGTGTAAGACCAATCAATTAATATGGTTTATATGATAAATAGAAAATAAATACACCAATAGCTGCAGAGTATGCAGGATACATTTTTCTGGGCCTACGAGTGTCACCGGCGCACCAACCGACACATCTGCACTCTGCCCATTCAACACTAAGTCCGCAGTGCGTTCAACAACTGTATCCATAACTCTGACCACAAAGTTAGATTGTGAGTAATGAATTGGAAAGGATTCTGGAATGAAAATACTATCCTGTGATTTGACAGGAAATTTTAACAGAAATCATGAAGAACTCGGAAAATTCGCTGTCCGGAGCAAGATTCGAACAGGGTACATCCCGAAATGTTATAGCTTGAGCCTAAATGCCCGAAATCTACACAAGAAAATCAACTGCTGGTGACGATAAAGCAGGTAACGGCTCAGAAAGACCATGACGTCAGACGCCCAATGGAACCTGTGAGTGTCAGGTGGAGGTCGGTGTGGGTTTTCGTTTTCATGGCTGTGAAGTTAAAACAGTCGTGAATCGCGATGATAACAGGAAACGCCTTCGGCAGTCTGCCGCTGATTTGGCTGCCAGAGTGGGCAGTGAAGCTTGCCTCTGGATTCTGATTTATTAATGGTAAGGAACGTCTTCATGTTTCTGTTCTGTGAAATGATAAACTGCCAAGACTGAGAACACACCCCTGTAGTACTAATCACTTGAAACTAATATTAAGGGACGAAACCGCGGGAACATATCCTGTTCGGATGTCGAGGAGTAACGAAAGGAACAATTATGAACTTCGTTCTAATCGAATAGAAAGAAAGAAACCATAACCAAACATATTATAGTGACATTAAACAATTAATGGTTACAAAATTATAACATCATTCTTATGAAGTGAATAATTTTAGAATGTTTGAAAATGCATCTGGGAAATTCACTATGAACAAGAAAGAGATTCACGATGAAGAACAAGACTGTGCTCTCAGCCATGACATCAGGCAGCGTCATATGATGCAGAGTCCTCCCATACCTTCCAGAGTATCACAGTACTGCGAAAACTTATATTCTCATAGACCTCCGGAGCTGTATAATATTCGGTGCGAGAAATGCTTTTACCTTCATCTTCAGAAGACGCTGTGAGACATAGGCATCCGTTTAACATTTTTGTCATTTCTTTTTTCTGGGTTAAAAAACGTGATGTCTTACGTTGAGATAAGAAAACACATTGCAAGTGTTCGAAACCAGGTACTCCGGAAATAATTTGGACGTGAGAATCATTAGGCAAGTGACCTGTTTAGGATATGACATGAAGAGATACCTTGTGATTTACAAATTTCTGTTACTATTGTTAATGTCATGAAATATAGGATGGTACGAAGGATTAGGAAAACCGACAAGAGAGGTTATGATGCGTACAGTACCCGTTATGAGAGCCAATTTCAAACAAGGAAGAGAAGCTGGGACGATGACAGATTGTGAGGAACCATCTAAGATTGCGGGTTTCGTATTAACGCCATCGAACCTAATGTTTCGCCTCCAGATTGTACAGTGCGACTGAATATTATTAATACTAGGCCTTCACCCAGTGCCACTCATCGGATGTACTTGTAAGAAGTGCATACGCCAGATCACTGCGTCTCGGCTCTGTTCGCCGTGCGCTCGGTAGCTACAAGTGCGACGTCGGCCCGTGCGTCAGTCACCCGCCAGCTGTCGGCAGAGGTTCGTCTGTGTTTTGCAGAGCGGCTGCACATCGCGTGACCCTCCCCTCGCGAGATGCGCCCAGAATTGCGCGTTCGGTGTAAATGCATTCTAACATGACTCAAGTTTTGTGAGTACTGAACTGTTCTGAGACGTTGACACGAACTTATAAAAGTGACATGGTAACACATTTATCTTTTAAAGAAGTGCTTCAAGTTTAATTGGAGCACCGAAAATACCAAACGCACAAACAGTGTGATCACTACTGCATACAGGCCCGAACTTGAATACAATTTTATTCACGCACAATGCCTAAACTTACGTATTGTGATGAACTGTACTACTTTCAAGCGTCATGAGTTAAAATGGACAACAGTAGAGAATTTGACTGGTTTTGTTTTGCATCGTTCAGTTGAGAGTCTGTATAAAATTTCAGGGAGAGTAAAATCTGCAGGATACGAAGTGAACGTAGTCAGATGTGTCCTTGCTAAGTTCATGTGAAATTTTACAGGGTTTCATTCCAAACTCAGCAGTTAATTCGTAATTTAAAATTAGCGTAGGAATTTTCTGCGTACTAATACACAGTTTAATGTTAATATTATGTTATAGGTTGTCCATTTATGAATGTTACAGCTGTAATAGAAACAGTAATATCTTCGTGATTGTAACTGTTGTCAGTCGCTGCGAACATCAAAACAACTCGCTTCTTTTTCTCTTGTGATTTCGAAGCGATAATGTTCTGAAATTTGTGTTGTGCAACTTATGTGAAGTTAAATTTTATAGTTCATTTTGTGTTTTTGATCCTGTGATTCCGTCAGTCGCAGCGGAACTTCCGATCACTACCGAGGAATCTGGGAGTGAATATAATGAACACATTTGAAGAAAGTGGCAGGTGTGACAGGACGCTGATAGGGTCTTACTGAAGGCAGATTACTTGAAAAACAGACATGATTAACATTACCTCCAGTTTGTTACCAGAGACAACAGGCTCTTTGCTGCCTTCTGAATTGTTTGAATCTGTGATGGCCAACACTACAGCCATGATGGGTAACGTATCATCACTTATACCCACATCACCATCCTCAAAACACAACATCACCGAATTCTCAGACTTCATAGCGTCTTCGAGTCTTGCCAGTGAAGTTACGAACATTTCTGTACCGGGACCACATCTTGATTATGAAGACAATTCTACAGACAACTGCACCAATGAGTACTGTGTGTCTGATGATGATTATCTCTCTATGATAGAGAATCACATATTTCCTACAACGTACGAGTGGGTCCTAATTGCTTTTCATACTGTAGTTTTTCTGGTCGGCTTGATAGGCAATGCGTTGGTCTGTGTGGCCGTGTACAGAAATCACAGCATGAGAACTGTCACAAACTACTTCATCGTGAACCTCGCCGTGGCTGATTTTATGGTGATCTTCTTCTGTCTCCCACCTACTGTTGTCTGGGATGTCACGGAGACTTGGTTCATGGGGACTGCTCTCTGCAAAATAGTCCTCTACTTCCAGGTACGCAGTTCGTTTGCTACTATGCTATATTCTTATTTGTGTGACTTACTGCAGGGGGCGCGTCTTCATTTTGTTCTAGAGAGAAACTTGTTGGGCAAGTTTACAGTCTTACACATACGAATTCTACCTAAAGTTACTGGGTCTGAAATTCTTACGAAAATGAGGCAAAGAAACAAAAAAGAGTTAGGAATTTTCGCCGAAAACACCGAAGGAAAGGGAGGTGTTGCTGATTGATTTGTTAGATTGTGGTTTCAACGAAGCCACTATCAACTCAGATCATGTGGCGTCAGATGGTTGGATGGCGGGTAAATAATTAACTGTAAACCATATGGTCGAATTTGAGCTGTTATCCCAGAATCTGCCTGGAGGGGCTGAGTAACGGAGGCGTTAGTCAGGATAGCTGTGACAGTGACTCTCCACACTGAGGTGGTCGCGGTCTTCCTCAGTCCATCAAGGCAGGTGCTGCGTTGAAACCCTTACTAGGCCCCAAACACTTCTTTCGAAATACTTTTCTGTTGATCGGGTAGGACTATCAACTTTCTTGCCATTCATCACTAAGTAGGTTTCGCAACTGACAGCGCCGCAAAATAGCCCAGAAGGAAAACCTAGGCTTTGGGGGGCCTTGTTAGGAATAGACGCAAATAAAACAAGCGTAGGCCTTACATTGTTTTCGGATTTAATCATTTTCAGTTACTCTATTCTCACGTCACTTCTTCTCATATTGCTAACATCAATCACGCTCCTTTTGGTAGGCTTGGACGCTCCAGAAGTGTTTAATTTCTTTAATTTCACGAGAGGCTGGAAGGCCCAGACTGGGGCAGACTCTGACGCGGTGAGGTTGCACACGAAGACAATTTATGACAATGCAATGCCGGGAGGTCGGCCGCAAAATGGTGGGACAAACTCTGAGCTCGTGTGTTCATGTCTCTGTTTTTCATAGATTATGTAACGACGCTTCCAGTATTGAGAACGTATAGCGTGGATACTAAGATGACTGACCCATGACGAGTTGGAGGCGATATTCAAGGAAGCGGTCGTGGCTTAATCGAGGTAATGTCCTGGAATTCTCCTGGAGGGACTGAGGAAGACATTAAATACCTCAGACAGGATAGATGGTCCCCTGACGAAGATTTTAACTGAGCAACTCCAGAGTGTAACCGTTGGACGAACCTGTGAGGTCGTGTTCATATCTTGCCACTAGACTGTAGGAAAGAGCCGCAATACAGCACTGGAAAATGCGACACTGTAAATATTTAGGAATGACGACAACAAATCAAAATGAAGTTCTACAAGAAATTAAGAGTAGATTCAATTCAGGGAGTAAGAGCTACAGTTTTGTTGAGAATTTATATTTCCGTCAGTCATCTGTAAATTGGAATATGAGCTGATGTTCTTTATGATTGTCAGACTTTGTCTTTCTAAGTCAAGAACACAGATTGGGCATGTTTGGAAAAAGGGTGCTTGCAAGTATATTTGGACCCAAGAGGAGAGAAATGAGAGGAGGGTTGATGAAGTTATGTCCTCTGGAGCTTCACAATTTTTACTAATCATAACTATTATTATTATTATTATTATTATTATTATTAAGATCAAGGAAGATGAATTTCGATTATTATGATAAATGACTGCGAATTGTAGTTGGAAAACCAGAACGAAGGAGAGAGGTTGCGAATATGTAAGGGCGATGTAACGCTAGAGAGAAAGTTGTGCTTAAGCAAATCAAGTGATTTAAATCTGCAGGTACAGATCTTTAACGAAATTTAATATCCGTGTCTGCGTCCGTGCAAGCATACTGCCTTAAAGTTTTAACACAGTGTCAGGCTTAAAATTAACGGAAATTTTATAAAAAAATATTGTCTATTCTTAGGTTAGTTCATCAGGTTTTTTTTCCCCCTTGGCACTACAGCCCCAGTGGGCCTAGGCCTACCTCCATGAACTTCTCCGTTCACTTCGGGTTTTCTCGATCTTACACATACGGTAGGACTCCTTGGGCGAGTGATCAGCTCGTCGCAAGGACTCTACCTGTAGACAAACAGAAAAACGCACACAAACATCCATGCCCTGAGTGGGATTCGAACCCACGATCCCGGTTTCCAAGCGAGCGAAGACAGTGCATGACTTAGACCGCTCGACTACCGCGACCGGCAGTTCATCAGGTTAGGTTACGGATTATTTTATCGTACATTTAAACCACACCTGTCCATCCATACTTGTAAACGAACTTCGGAAACACTCAGGTGCATACCAGTTGATCCAGTTCAGTAGGACGTGACGATTCTGGAGCCGAAAATATATTTTATTTCTTTATTTTTTGACGTTCTTAACAAGGCTGTCGGACTACACACCTCCAAGCGGCAAGATGACTGGTGAACAGTGAATTGGAAATAAACGTGGAAGAAAACGGCCATGGATATTCCGGGATTTGCGTTGAGAATTTCGGCAAAAATTATCTGTCAGAATGTCATCATCCGGGCGGCATCGAACAGGGCCCCTCAGGAATGCAAGACTAGAAATGTTACTGCTTTCAGGATCATTCTCGGCACAGTCGTATAAATTACTAAATTGGAGTATGAATATACTCGTAATGTTCAGCCACTCTCAGAGCATGCCGTTCTCTATCCCAAGAAGGGCCAATATCCTATGTAGAGTAGTTCTGGCGTAGATCTTAACCAATTTCAGCCTTGAATTGCGGATGCTGTAGTTAACAGCGACAGTCATAAATATTCTCAGCTAAATAAAAACATTTGGGAACCGTTCACAAAGTCTTCTCTGAACATTAAATGTTAGAATGAAGGTGCAATCTTCTGGGCTGTAAAGCAATGCACAGCTCGACATTTCGAAGCAATATACCGCCACCATTTTCAGGGTTGAAGGATAAGCAAAGCAAGAAAGCAGTAGAAACATATTTAGCTTGCCACATTTCTCGGCTTTTTCCTTCATTCCTTACCTTTCGACCTTAAAGGTGGAGGCGATATGTTGCCCCGAAACTTCAGGCTGTCTCCGCACTACACGGCGTTGCAACAGAGAAGCTCGTACTCCTTGTGGTCACAGCCGCAAGGACCTGAAATCCAACAAAGTATGAACTTCTTTATGCCTTAAATTTTGCCTTACGTTTTATACTATCAAGGTGTAGACCGACTGAGCTGTCCTGAGTCTCATTGTTGATACGACCTTCTTTCAGGTCTGCAAGCACTTCCATTTCCCCGCGGCCTGTAATATATAGGTAAATAAGCGCCATTAATTCATTTATAGATCTCTGATTCTTAATCCCCATTGCTACTTCAACATGAACATTTTCCTGCTTACTCGCTACCGGCTCCTCAATACTGTCACGTGTAAGGGAATGAGTGACTAATAACTGTGGGCTCTAGTAATGAAGATCGGATTTATCGGACGTCTCTATTACAATTACAGTTGATTATAACAGTTCACACATTGAACTCCTTCCTGAGAACGAGTGTCTTCACTGATGCCTGGAACTTGGAGAGTCTCTAGTCTCTCGAATCCTCCCAGTTCTCCCCTGCTGTACTCTGATCTCTACTTCACTGCCAGTCCAATTCTCTGAACTCATCTCTGATCTAATCCTAGCTACAGACTGTCATTATACACATTGTGTCCAGATTCTGTTAGGACTGTGTCCATTAAAAATACAAGACGTGAGCTGTTTTCAAAATTTCACTCTTTTTATTTAAAATAGTCTCCTTCTGAATCAATACATAGCTGGAATTATTGAAAAGTTTTCGAAAACAGTCACTGTACTCCTTTTGTGGAATCGCATTTAAAACTGCGGTACATTCCCTATGGCTGTCCTGGATGGTGTCGTGACGGTCTCCTTTCATCGCCAACTTAACTTTCGGGAACAACCAGAAATCTCCTGGAGCCAAATCTGGCGAATACGGAGGATGATCAAGGACTGTGATCCCTTTTCTGGCCAAAAAATTGTGCATGATCTTCGATTTGAGGGTGGGGCATTGTCGTGGAGGAGCGACCAGGAACCTTGCTCTCGATATTCAGGTCGAATTCGAAGAATTCTCGCCCACAAACGATTGAGGACACCGAGGTAATAATAAGAATTCATTGTTTGATCTTCTGGCAGAAATTCCTTGTGAATGATTCCTTTGGGATCGAAGAAAACGGTTAGCAGTGTCTTTACTGGACTCTTTTGTATGCGCGCTTTCTTTGGGCTCTACCACGCTGTACTCTGCCGCTTTGTGAGAGGCTTATATTGAAATCACCATGTCTCGTCACCACTAACAATCGATTATGAAAATTTTGTTTCACTTTGGGCCGACCTTAACATGTCTTTGCAGTGTACCACTCTGGCATGTTTTTCATCGCCTGACAGAGCGTGCGGTACAAACCGCGCACAGACCTTCCGTTTGCCCAAATCCTTGGTCAAAATTTGATGCACCGTACTTTTTGGTGTTCCCAAAAGCTCCTCGATATGTTTTGCAGAAACACATCTGTCTGATGCAAGGATTTCGGTCACTTTTCTCACATTTTCTTCATTGCGACTTTTCTGGGCTTTGATGCACGTGGAGCGTCTTCAGTGTCCTCCCTGCCGTCACGAAGTACAGCATACCATCGAAAAATGTTCGAGCGACTCAAACAATATCGCTACCGTACACACTTCTAACTTCAAGCAAAATATGATGTTTGCTCTCTGTTCAACGGCCATTTTCCGACGAGCTTCAGCACAGTACTATTACATTCAAGGTCATAACACATGACGCAACGATGCTTGCGCTTTGAAATTATAGACAGCCACAGCTGAAACTTCAAGAATCTTAACTCCACAACTTGCCAACAGATGGCATTGCAGGGCAAAAAAAAAAAAAAGGGTCAGACGGATCCTGGACACACCGTGTATAGACTCCGCACGGACCACACAGAAAGCACGGCCTCAATTTTTGATGAAGCTTGTTTACCGCCCTGTTGCCTAGCAATAGAGGTCCTATTGTTGCGTGCTAGTGTCTTGCGGGGATGTTTATAGACCTGCTACTAGCAATGGACTTCCGATTGTTCATTGCTATTCCGGCCTTTTAGGCAGTGTTGACCTAGCTGTTGCCCAGAAACAGCCCATATGTCACAATACGAGCATTACGTAACTGCATGGAGCTTAGTCCTTGAGAAGCAACAATTCACTTAGCTACTCACGAATTTCCCATCATCGTATGGGACCTGAAGGTTCATTTCCGTGTTGACAAGAGCTGTCCACTGGTCCTTATCCCGTTCCAGATGAATCTGGTCCGTACCGCTCCACCCTGTTCCTCTAACATCCATTTCAGTATCATCTTCCCACCTACTTCTAAGGCTTCTTAGTGGTCTTTTTTCTTTTGGCTTTTCCACCTAAGCCCCACGTGCATTTCGTTACTACAACAAGCGTGCTACATGTCCTTCCCACCTAATCCTTCATGACTTCATCTTCCTAACTATTTTGTGAAGAATACAATTTATCAACCCCCTCATTATTCACTCTTCTCCGTCCCCCTGGTATTTCACTCCTATTCCTACACAATATCCCCCTGTGCACCCTGTTTTCAAATACTTTCAGTTTAACTTATTTTAATGCCGAAAACGAGGTTTCGCACCTCTACAAAATACAGGAAGAACTTCCAGTTATGAATATTAATTTTTACTTTTTTTTGGGCAGCGGGCGAGAAGACAAGAGGTTTTGAATAGAATGGTAGGCAACATTATCCGAATTCGGTCCGCTCTTAATTTACTTATCAACAAAATTTTTATTGTTGCTTTCGTTCCGAAATATAAATCCACATTTTCACATTTTCTGTTAGCTATTTCTGTGATATGACTTGGCTTCATTCTGACGAACAGACACCAACATGTACTTAGTCCTCTCTGTTTACTTCCAGACCAGCCACCTTTCGAGTATCTGTTAGATTTTCTGTGATCTTATTTGTGGTATTTTTATTATTTTAAAATAGATTTACATCATCAACATAGTTCAGAATTTGATATGTCCCATTTAATTTCAGTTCCACCTGGTTTTCTCGAACCTTCTTAATGAAGTGTTCTAAAGCAAAGTTGAAAAGCAATAGCGATAGAACTTCTTATTTTAGACTGCATTCAATAGGAATCGCACGAGGCGAATACTTACCTTTCCTTTGCACACGTTTTGATAAGCCTAACTAGTTCCGTGTGTACCGCAAACTCAATGAGATTACTGCACAATGCATCTCTCCTTGACATGTGCTGCCTCACTGTACTCGCAGTTTTGTCCAGTATCTGACGAATGCAAAAGATGTAATCAGTATAGAACTATAAAGTTTATTTTGGACTCTGTCCATCGTCTGGTATATATAAGACGATGGATAAAGTCCATGTACTCAGTAGTTTGCCTTTTATGTGGAAACCCACACTGATGATCCCCAACATTCTTGTCTACCTACAGTATGATCTCCTGTAACATCAAACTTATTCCTTCCAAACATTTCAAACATGCTACTCATATTCTGATATTCTTTTTTAAATTTCAGTTTTCCTTTTGTTATAGAGAAACTCAGTTTGCCATGTCACGATCCCTCTCAAACTGTGATGTCGCTCTCAACAAGGAGCAACATCTTTTCCTGATATCTGGACTGTCAGTTACACTTCTTTTCTGTTTCCTTTTGATGTCCGAAATTAATCTACATAGTAGTTTCTACCTCACAGAGAACACTGTCTTCATTACAGAGAAAATGTTCATTTTTATACACGTTTCCTGTCTGTTAAGAGAATAATCAGAAAAACGTAATTACACTGCGTGGAGAAAGTGCACATTTATTTTATGTTAAAGTGGATGGTTGCTCTTGTGCCTCGAACTGTAACGCATACCCGCATTATTACAAGCAGAGCCATCAGTTAACTTCCCGGGAACTACCGTCGCGCTTCTGCTTGATTGCTGTCGGTCTATGCCTGCATTATGCGAAGAGAGACAGTTTCATTCCTATGACTTATATGGGATATTCCGAATATGGAGACGAACTTTCGGGACCATAAAAGGCATTTCCGACTACCTTTCTTGTGTTGCCTACTTTTCTCCGTGGCATTCTTTTGTCATACCTGGATTTTGTAACTAATGAATTGGAAAATGTTTGGAAAGCAGTGGTTGCTGCCGCAATTTGAACCCAGGGACTGAGAAAAACCATGGGAAACATCAGACAATGGTCGATGCCGCAAAGATTGTACCCGAGTACTTGCCGAATACAAATTTAGAGAGTTATTGCCCCATTAACCTGGCCGGTGTCTATTCGTTTGTTAGTTACCCTCCGTTAAACATCAGAAGAGCTCTGTGCTGACTATGTAATGAAGGGAAAGGCTGCAGATCCGTTACCATAGTTTAAAATCATTACACTGAATTACGGTAGCATTTGGCGAGTATTTCTACGCGCCTGGCGCCCTAACGAACAGCAGTTGTATTCACGAACACCGAAACGCTATTGTCATCTGCTAACGGTCAAGTAAAACGGAAGGATAAGTTACAGTGACACCAACTCAAATTTTGAAGCCTCAAATACTTGTATGAAAAGTAAATGGACAGGAAGGCCGCGCCATAGCTCAAGAGGTTAGTCGCTGGCTTCCGCCCGGGTTCGATCCCGGGTCTGGTCAATTGGGATTTGTGGTGGACAAAGCGACGCTGGGGCATGTTTTCTCCGAGTACTTCGGTTTCCCCTGCCAATCTTCACTCCACCAAATTCTCCATCATAATCACCCAGGGAAAGCTACGATAGGCCAATGAGTGGTCGCCGTGCCGAGTGGACCCAGTTGGACTCTACCCCCCACTGAGCGAATTAAAAAAATGGACAGGAACTTTTTTCGACTTGATGTGTGTATGCTTTCCGTGAGATTTCCAGAATAAACAGAATTTACTACCATAAAGAGCTAGACACTCGACAGTGTCACGGCGGTGACTATGAAGACCCGTCTCGGCCCTCCCTCAGCTCTCATACTGCAGACAGTCATTTAATAGGTCAGTTTTCTGTGCGGTACCAATTAAATGTTTAATTATTATTATTATTATTATTAAATTATTCTGTTGAAGATCGTAAAGAAACCATTCCCCTAAATAATGAATAGTCCAACATGGAGTATAATTGCCACTCTTGCCAATTCAACCCCCTAAATACGATTTGCAGTATTGTTCCAAGATGCACTTGTATTTTCCCTTCACTACATTCAACAGTGACAGTGACCTGCAGAGTGCACCAACTGTCACACATTTGTCTCCGCACTTACTGCCCTGTAACTCTGTCCACAGCGGGCGTTCCACCCATGGACATGAGAAACCGAGTATAGAAAGTAGGCATCAGCGTGAGCGGGCTGAAGGCGAACACAGACGCCTCTCTACGGGACTTCTTTCCGTGGCCTTAGTATAGCAGGGACGTACCGCGGTGACTCAAGACCTGTACGCACTAGGGCACAAGTTGCGATGCAAGTTGAGGGACTTGTATCAGGGGACATGTCGCAGCGACGTGAAACGCCGATACATCCGTCCACATTCTATGTTAAGATGTCGCACGATCGTTAGTCGTGCATTCATTGCTGCATTTCCTTCATATTGCATTGTGTGTTTCATACTACGGACTTTAATGAATAATGAAGTTCTAGGTTAGGTGGGGGTGGGAAATCGGTCACTGGGCAGCACCATACCGCTCACTAGTGGTGACACTGACCCCCCCTGAGGGAACATAGTAAGCCGTGTAGAGCATGAAAGTTATTTGGGACTCGAGCAAACCCAACTAGCCTGGATAAGCAGTTCTGTGAATCGCATAATTTTAATATTATAGTCAACTGAGAGTTTCATAATTTAGAAAGCAGTTTGAGGGCTCCAGAGGAAGGGGTTTAATTCTAATTAATTTAAATCAGGAGGTGTGCATGAGAATGATATGACCTGTCCCAAGTCCTTCCGGATAAATACTGACTTCTAGCCAGCAGTCAGACAACTGAAGATCGCAGAGGTTCCCCTCACAAGCGAACATTTGCTGTATTCTTCGGAACATAGTACATCCGTGCAAATGTATAGTAGTTACAGTGATACGTTGGAATAGGGGAAAACAATTTCTCCAAATGAAAATGTATCCGCAATGCAAGAGGTTACCAATAGATCACCCACGAAGAAACGAGAAATATTACATGGCTCGTCCTAGCTTAACTACAATTTTATATATAATTTTGGCTGCCGCTGTCCATCACAAGGGCACTCGATATGAGCCAGTGAAGGGAGCAGCTGCCGACGCCACCTGTTGACTGGCTCCTTCTGGATACCGGCTGATGACGAGCAGCAACAAATCGTGTGGTAGATTGCACCTTCGAAGGTAACAGCAGCCGTGAAGCCAAGTTTTCGTCTGCTGGAAGTGGTTAGACGTCCAAATGGTGATGGAAAAATACTGGATTATTACATGCGCTTATGGCTCGGACCCGAGAAAGACTACGCTGGCAAGGGCATATACAAAAGACAGACTCGTCCTCTCGTCAGAGAAGACAGAAGACAGAAGACAGAAACAAGACCGTAACTGTCAAACGGTAATAATTAATATCTGGTCATGAGCCCCAGAATATTTGCTACATACAAATACGTTCGCGTTACAGCACAGCAAAGAATAATTATCTACGAGTATAAAGAGACAAAACACGTCACGAAAGTTTGCCATGAACTATACAAGGGACATATTTTTGGATTGCAAACAATCAGACATTGGAAACAAAGAGATAATACAAATACAAAAAATCCAAAAATTCACCTATGTGCAAAAGAATACAGTTCCTCAGACAAAATCGCAAGAACTGAAATAAACATGGTCGTATATTTAAACAAATAAACAAACGAATTGCATGGAGCTTCGTCCTTCAGGAGCTAAGCTCGGCTGGTAGAATATTACTCGCCTTCAGATGGCCTGGTCGCCCAGGATGCCCTAGACTTGCATCTGGCAGATGTTTACTTCCAATCTGCCGGGCCACCGACTACCCTGGCTGAGGTTTTCGAGATTTTCCTCAGTTCCTCGAGGCGAATACCTGAATAGAATCCCAATTACGCCACAACTGCCTCCTTCCAGATCCTCTTCAATTCAAAATTCAGCAGTCATACCGCAGTCTCGATACTGACGTCATTAATTACGCAAAAAGTGGAAGGACCGTTATGACTGACAGAAAGGAAACGTGACGTCAAATTCAAGTATATGCGCACACGCACGAAGGTTTGTGATAGAGTGCGTATGTTCCGTGGAATTACTTACTTAGCAAGTCACGGCATGCAGTGTCAGACGGCTGGACACCTCAATGATGAAAGTGGTGCGGAACGGTCGTGGTCCGTTTGGAGACAGTGGGACGGAGTCACAGACGGAACACTTCAAGCGCAACGTTCGCTGAAATAGGAAGTGAGATGAACAGGTTTTGTCAAGCGAGATCTGTGTAGGAGGCAGATGAGTCTTGCAACCAGGGGCAAATAAATTACTTTGAAATAGAGGGCGATTTGCAACACTTCACGGCTTCTCACACCGTGTAGTTTGGTAGGTGATTACCAGGGCCCGGATTTTGATGACATTTCATCTTTTTTTTTCCTTGTATCCTATTCGATACCCGTAAATATATAAATCCCGGAGATGCGCTACTGGATACAGAAATGTAACTATTATAGGTCATTTATGGTCATTTTTAAGTTTTAGATAATTTTTGGTTTGGGGGTAATTTTTCAGTAAATTTTTGGACTTTTAGGGGTATTTTTTATACTTTTAGCCATTTTAGGGAATTTTTCTTCACACGTTTTCAGAAGTGTGAATAATATGCAAGTAAAGTGTTCTTTCTCTTTACCTGCCTCTACAAAGGCAGCCTGCAGCTGCACCCCAAATGCCTACTACCACAGTATGCAAAAAGATGATGTAATCCTGTCCCGTCCTTTCCATTCGTTTTGCGGAAAGTCCTGACATTACATATCATAAAACATTTTAAGTTGGCAGCAGGGTACAACAGCGGTCACTCACACTGCGGTCCTTTCCAAGCTTTGTGCAAAGCAATTTGCCTAGTTACAAATATTTATAGTCGAATCCCTCGCTTTTTATGACATACTGTTGCTCGGTAGAACTCCGTCTGTCTTCAGTTTCTGGTCCCTGACCGTGCAGACAAAGATACAGTTGATGGAAGGTTCTCAGTGTGAAAAGTTCAGTTCTGTGTTGCACTAGAGCGATTCGATGCCTAAAGCAAAGCCATCAAAATCGTGTCACTTAAAGCAGATTGTATCTGAATTTGGAGATGATATATTTTCAACTGACGGTAACATTTTTTACTGTAAGATGTATGACAAAATTAGCGGCAGAAAAATGATTCATGGTACAACAACATATCGGCCGCAGCAAGCATATACGGGCAGTGCAAATTTCGAACAAAAAGAAATCTGTGCAAATGTCACTGCAACAGTGTTCATCTGAAGGCGGAAATAAGTCATCGGATTTTTTCAGAGATCTGTGTGATGCTCGGGTGTCCGCAAATATTCCCTTTTGGGTTCTGAAAAATGAAAAAAAAAAATCTGGAAGTGAATTGTGGTCGTCCTATCCCGGATGAATCCACACTCAGGAAAAACTACCTTTCCAAGTGTTACAACAGTATCCTGGAAATGATTAGGAATAAAGCGCATAGGAAGAAGATTTCGTTTCTGTTGATGAGACCTGCGATACGGAGGCTCGCTACGTGGCAGACGTCATCATTGGAACCTTGGAAATTGGCGGACCAGGTGAAGTGTTTCTGCTCACGAGTGAGGTGCTAGAATCCGTTAATCATTTCACAATTTGTAAACTCTGATGTTTTTACTGTGGCCAGGGGGTATACGACACAACGTCGTCTTGCTTTTTGTGACCAATGCGGCGTCATATATATTGAAAGCAGGGAAAGCCAATAAGGTCGTTTTATACTTGCACTGCATAGAGTGGCGGACGAAGTGAGATCAAGATTTCCTCGAGTGGATGCTCTCGTGTCGTGGGCGAAGAAAATTTTCGTCAAGGTTCCAGCTCGTAAAATGCAATTTAAGTCTATGGCTCCTGGTGTTCCACTGCCCCCGGAACCCGTCATCACAAGGTGGGGAACGTGCATTGATGCTACAAGTTACTATTGTGATTGCTTTTAGGGAGTGAAAACACTGCAGATTCAGTGAGGACAGAAGATGCGAGGGCAATTGAAGCTGCTCAGGAACAGTTCTCATGCAGCGAAATGGAAGGACAGCTGGCCTTCATAAAGGCAGATTTCAGTTCCTTGATGGAAGGAATCAAATGCTTACAGGAGAAAGGAGCACTGCTAGAAAATTCGCTCGCTCTCGTGAAAGTAAATAGCCAGTGATTTGGAGAAAGTGTCAGGGTACATTGGTAAAAATGGTTGTCAAGAAAAATGAAAAATGTTCTAGTTAAAACTCAGGTTGTGAAACATTGTGCAGCATTTTTCGAATTTTGACAGGAGAGACCTTCAGCACTTTCGGTATTGAAGAGGAACTTACTGCTAGTGATTTGGTACACTTCAGGTAGGCTCCGATTGTGTCTGCAGATGTGGAAAGGAGTTTCTCCAAGTACAAGAATGTGCGGTCGGACAATAGGCACTCACTCACTTTCGAGAATCTCCGCGTGTTAACTGTCATCTATTGCAACTCTGAATGAGGTAGCACTTAAATACTGGGATATATACCGTATAAGTACATTTGATAAGCGTTCCAACGCGGTAGGAAAATCATGTTAAAACATTTACCTTCAAATTCAATCATATATTGCTTAACTTTCAACATAAAAACGAGGACGAACTTAAAAGAGTAACGATGATTTCACAGTGTTAATATAGATTAAAAATACATTTTAAATCAATTAGATTTTCCACAGCACGATATATTTTAGTTTTTTTTTTTTACTTTTAGTTCATTTTTCTGGATTTTTCGGTCATTTTATAGGTAATTTTTAACATATTTTTAGGTCATCAAAATCGGGGCCACAGTGATTACTCTCATTTCGGAGGAACCAGGAAGATGAGTGGCAGAATAAACATTGCCATGAAACATTATTACCTGAGTACAGGACCACACGGTGTCACGATCCAAAACTGTATAAATTCTTAGTTTCTACCGCCACGACAACCGCGAATCTGACCTCTGTCGTCATAGGAAAAGTCCATGGCTTGTACATGTATTTATGTATCCATTTGCCGTCTGTTTAAGGGGGCTCTGAGTATCTGAGATTATATAGCGCTAAACGTTAAGGTTAAGAAAGTAAACCTACCCCTGTAACAGGCCGTGAAGGCCCATAGGTTTGTGAGCTGCCGAGGCTCCCACATTTCATAGACAATCATCTCACAGATGGCGGTGAGGTCAACCTTACGCGCCGGCCTCCCTTTACCCCCCAAGAAGATTCCTGGTACTCATTTCTATTAGAGGCTGAGTCGACTTCAGGACCATAGTGTGGCTGAAAAGATTAGGTAAATTGGAAAAATCCAATGACCTCATCAAGAATCGAACCCGCGACATTCCGGCTTCTAGCATGGTGCCCCAACCAACTACTCTACCACGCGCTCCACATGTTAAATTGAATATTGAAGAATGCTTTAGAGAAATGTGAAAGGAAAGATTGATGACCGCCGTGAAGACGTTGAATCAGCACGGAGCCTGCGTGCCGTAAGTTGTGTTCATACAGTATGGCATGTGTGGAGGCTCTAAACTTGAAATCATCTGACAAAGTATTTACAGAGGCCGCAGACGCACAGCACTTAAAAACTCGGTAGGAACTTCTGACTTCTCTGTAGGTTCTCACAGAGTTGGATCTTCTCGGATAGAACGCCGCCAGATCTGGCAAAAATGAGCCGACGTTTGGAAGAGCATGTGGCTTCCGTCTCCAGCGCATAAGAGGAAGTCAAGCAAGAAAGCAGCATGAAGCACACAGGAAGCAGTGGTCTCGTGTCGCGTGGGATGAATGCATGGAATCCCATCACCTTGGGAGAAGATGGCGTTGCAGTGTTGTGTCCCATGGGAGAGGAATGGAACGTTGTGCACATTGTGGGGCTAGTCTGACCACTGGTTGCAATTCAGACCAGGCGCCATTTGACCACTCTCACCGCCCTGATAAAACACCGGATGGTGATTTATTTTGAGCTGCTGAACCGCAGAGTTTGTATAGTGACGAATGTCATGGGAAGACAATTATGAATTTTGCATGTAAGAATTTCGAAGGAGGATGTCCTGGCTTGTTTCTAGGTATCACCTCGATATATGTAAAGAATGACTGACAAAAATCACGAGAATCTCTCCGTCAACACAGATGATAATTCGAGCGTTGTTGCTCCACAACCTCGTAGAGATCAACAGAACATTCCAGGAAATGACGTCAGTTAGAACACGCAGCGTAATAAAGTGAGCAATGAAATTCATTGCGACTCGAGCGAGCCTGACTGCCCTCGCGTATCTACTCTTGGTGACGTAGCAATTGTTGCCGCTGACAACACCAGGTCCGCTTACTGTTAGCAAGAGAAGAAGGTGAGTGGCTTGCCGCTCTAGCCCGGTGCCCACTGCAGAGTG
This sequence comes from Cryptotermes secundus, assembly GCF_002891405.2. Taxonomy (NCBI): domain Eukaryota; kingdom Metazoa; phylum Arthropoda; class Insecta; order Blattodea; family Kalotermitidae; genus Cryptotermes; species Cryptotermes secundus. The sequence continues at coordinate 598,709 of NW_019731571.1, read as the reverse complement.
TCGTATCTTTTCTGCACGTGAAGCCTAGCAACTAATTAATTCCAAGGAACATAGTCTCTCATGAGAAGCTATAATAGTCGAGGAATTATCCGTCCTTTATGGATCCCGATGGTGCATACTGTGCTCACTGGTCTCTGTCTTGATCCAGATGAAGCCAATCCAAACTTTTACATATTCTGCTGCTTATTTATATTATCCGCCCATCTACATTACTGTCCCCCAAGTAATGTGTTCCTTTCGGATGTTCTTACAGAATTGTGAACGTTTTTGTGATTCCAAATGAGTAGATGCCCCAGCAGTACGAGCTGCGAGGCTGCTCACTACGCCGTTCTCTCCAGCCTCTCTTCCAGTCTCCTCTCAGGCACTCAGCTGAGCTGGAGCACTTCTGGCCAAGTACGAGCTGCGAGGCTGCTCACTACGCCGTTCTCTCCAGCCTCTCTTCCAGTCTCCTCTCAGGCACTCAGCTGAGCTGGAGCACTTCTGGCCAAGTACGAGCTGCGAGGCTGCTCACTACGCTGTTCTCTCCAGCCTCTCTTCCAGTCTCCTCTCAGGCACTCAGCTGAGCTGGAGCACTTCTGGCCATCATTACTGTGTCGATACCCCTCGCCTCCCCGACAGGAGCCAGGGAATTTGTTCCGGAGACAGACGGAGACCGGGTTTAACTGCGAATCCTACCGGCCTCTTCTCTTTAGAAACGATGTCTGCCTATATACCTTCATGCATTGGTACTAATTAACCTTACAGCATTCTGTTAAACGGCGTACACCGATGGTGATTACAATCAGTGACCCCCAAAACAGTGTTGTCTTACGTCAGTCCTACAATTCACAGGATCCAAGGGCTAGCTCACTCGCCCGGTTTGGGTAGACATGCATAGTGTGAGTGAAGAAAGTTGCTTACAGCTGTGCAGCACAATTTTCGTTGTTCTGGAGAGTTCCTCACCTGAATAAATTCTGTGACTTGAATCTTGTTCACGCGCAGTCGTAGCCCTCGTGGCAATGCATCATCAGTGTACACGTAGTGGCAATGATGTACTGAGCAGAAGTACAGCCACAAACTACAGGGCGTCCGTGGCTTAAGAGCGTGCGACTCTTTTGCCATTCGGTCCATCTGTGGTAAAACACCTCGAAGGCTCAGTAAGAACTAAAATGTAATCCCTCCAGTGGACTTAACATTGAATCAGATCCACTGACCTCTCTTCGCAAGTTATCTCACTGAAATCCATACTTTCTCCAACTTCCAAGAAGTTTCATCGTCAATAGCTTGCATTCATTCAATATATAGGGATTATAGCTACAAGTCCAACCCATCTCGGGCGTTTATGTCATTATTCAAATCATACCAGGGAACTTTCCTTCTCCTTACCCACGCATATTTTCCAGAAATTTATGTTGTTTCCTCAAAGTATGATACCATAATTTTTATCCATACAGAAAAACAGAGTTTTCATATCCAACTTAACAAATTTTGGATGATAACAATTATTGAACCGAATGATGGAAAATATTTTCTGGATTTGGTTAGATGTAAATTTTCAAAGCGGACAAGGTGTGTAGTATATCATAGGTTATGACCCGATGCCTAATGCTAGATGCTTTCCAAGTTTCGGAGGACGATACTACCTCCATCTTCAGTGCATTGTACGAAACTGTACGGTGGTATGATCCCGACGACCACAGTCTTTACTTTCAGAATTTGTTCTCTTAATTTTCGTTTGTTAGCGTTTTTACCAGGTGCATGAAACAATTTAAAACGTAGGATTTGAAATTCTCACAGCGGCGGTTCTATAATATAACGCCAAGTAGTCCGTTAAAAATCAGTCGACGTTTCGGGTTAACATTCAACAGTCTACGTGACGTAATAGCCCTGAAAACGTTTAATGTGCAAGGTTGTACTGTGCTTTTTGCTGATTTCGATATCGCGCCCCGTTTCGTATCTAAAATGTCACCCCACTTGCCTCTATGAAGGAAAGGAAGCAGGTTTATGAGACCCGTACGGATGCTGTTTGCTTCTCATTTCATTTGAAGAAGTAGGCCGACCTTCATGAAACTGATATCATCGTTGTTCTATTGCAGGCTTGTCCACCTTCAGACAGGTTGTAATCGACTTTTTAGTGTCAAAACTTCCAGTGATGTATGACTCCCTCCTATCGTCGTACCTCGCTTTAAGCAAAAATATTGGTAAAAATAACGCGACGTATGATGTTTGTTGTAAAAGCAGCATACACACGTACATTGAAAGTACAGACGCCTGGGCCTGCATTTCATTCACCAACTGTTAGAAGTCAGGCAAGTATTGGGTGAGGGCCAGTTTCAGGCAATCCTTGTTGGAAGGATGTTTACTCTTTGTCATTTTTAGGTAAGAAAACGCAGATTCACACAAATAAGTTGAACCGAAACAGGAGTGTACAATTTCTTAAGTTGGGAAATTTGTGTCTAGGCACTGACTTCCAAACCGATTCTTGTTCAGCATGGGAGTCTTGGGAAAAATGTCATTTTTAAGGGTTAATATCTCATTTGCGAGAGATGCCTTGCTCAATGGGTAATTTTCACAGAGAGTAGCTGCAATTTCTTTAATGCTTAAATCTGGTTTGAAATAGAATGACAAGTACCTACAACTGTTCTAATTTTTTGGAAGTCACAGAATCTGTTTCCGAAATCTTGGATAACAGAACAGATTTCGGTCACGCACTTCTCTGTCTAAAAAACAAACTTAGGATATTTTACCAGATGGTCCTGCATATTAGGAAAGCGATCAGAAGTATTATTTGTAAGGTCAGTCATCATTAGCTCGAATGTGCTTTTGTAGGATGAAACTACTCATCATCTCAGCAATGCATTTGGTTTTACCTTGTATTTCGAGGTTCATATCAGTTTGCCTGTGAAAACAGCGAGAAATGCCAGCTCAAATAACCACTTCTCGTCTTCTGACTCTGCTTTCTCATCTCCCCTCTCCTCCAAAAAGCTGTTCATTTCACTCAGAAAACTACGAAATCTCTGCAAAAATTTGTACCTACTCAGCCACCTTACATCTGTGTGCAAAGTGATATCCGGTGGACCTTCCTCAGGAGTTGGATTGAAAAGCGGTCTTTGAAGTGATTTTCCACGAATTGAATTTATAATTTTAAAAGCTATCTCCATAACAGTATTTGTATTGAGTCTCTTGCTTGCCAAAACTTGCTGGTGAATGATGCAGCGGTAAGAAAGGAAATCAGGGAAGTCGCCATACTGTCTACAGAGAGCAATAAGACCATTAAGCTGACCTGTCAGTAATGGAAACAAGTTTATGTATTGGAACATTAGACTTTGTGACAGAGGAATAGAAAGAATCAAATATTTCCGGACGCGTAGTTCCCCCTTTTAAAGAAATCATTCCAAGTAGTTCTTCTCAGACGCTGAAATCTTCAAAAACCATAAAAACTAGTAACTGGGCTGTGTCTCTGATGTATGTAGATTCATCCAGTTGGAGGGAGAAAGCAACACAATTGGAAACATCTTTCAGCAACTGTTCAGTTGTTTCCACATGTCATTTCCATTCGCCGCACAGTGGTGTTTCTTAATAACTGAAGATCTTGAATAGTAGCTATGATATCTTTCTTATTTTTAAATCCTTCAAAAAGATAATCAGCTATTTCAAAAAAACACTCTTTTACAAATTCCCCTTCACTGAAAGGTTTGCAGTTTTTAACGATCAGATTGCTAACCTTGAAGGATGATTGGTTGCATTGTTAGAAAGTGACCTTGGTTTTGCCATCAACTGTTGTTGAGCAGCTAATTTCGATTTAAGTTCTTTGAGCTTAAGTTTACGAATTTCACTTTTGGGTGGAAAATCAGCATCATACTTATTGCTATGGAGAGCATTATGATGACGCTCCAGATTACCCTTTTTTGGCAAGGATACTGAGGCGTTGCATTTTGTACTATATTGAAGTAACTGTTTTGTCTGGCACACGCACACAGACGCTTTCGAAATTAATAAAATAACGTGAGCAGAGCACTTACTGCCCCTTTGATTACACTGAGCTCATCCCCAAACTCTATATTTGTTTAATGCACAGCAAAGCGACAAATCTCCACTAACAGCTAATATAATAATACACGTACGTCTCACTTGTTAGCTCGACGTACGGGGATTCACAGTTGACTGGAGGGAGGGAACGAAGGGAGTCACACGTTCTGTCCATCACTCTTGCATCAGAATACACGCGACTGACGAGTGATGAAATAAGAGTTCACGTGATAAGGATAGAGTAGGGACTTCCCCACAGTTCACTCTACACAAGTGTAAAGTAATTTTCGCGTAAGCTACATAAGAACAGAAAAATAGGAATGACTAATACGTATTTTCAAAATCTGAATATAATCATATTATATTACAAGTGAATTTACGTGCTTTTGACGTATAATTTCCTTATAGGCCTATGAGATCGACTAGAAATTGTCCCGCGATCGACGCGTTGGACTTGCCTGCTCAATTGGAAGCTGCAGTAACGGTGTGCTTACTCATTTCCTGGAATAGAGAACAGTAACACGAGGGTCACACGCGCTTCTGATGTGAGAGAGAATCCTCAAATTATGTACTAATTAAATTCGAAAAATAAGTAACTTTAGTTTAGATAATTTATTTCATAGAATATATAAAATTAATATGGAGTCGTGTGAAATTTTTATTTAGCTTCCGTTCTCCTGCCGATAACTCTGAGCTGCTGGACGTAGGTGTTATGAAGAAACATGTTTTATGTTTTGTAATTAATGTTTGTGAGTTCGAAGCTACAAATACGGAGATTGTGTGTTAACGTGTGGCTATTTCCAAGAAAATATACAAAAGTACCGCCTGTACTTAAAAGAATAAAGAGTTCCAGAATTAGAATAAAATAAACATAGTAAAAGCCGTAGCTATATAAGTCTATAAATGTACACAGTAGAATAGTAAGATTTATGAGTTTTGCAAGGAACTCCTTGTTTCCGTATTTAATTCTAGATCACATTGCAGGTTAGCCTGTAGGAAAGTTTCTTCGTTGGTTCTGTTGCTTATGTATTCATGTTTACCACCAGAAAATTAACATCTTCAACATAAACAAGCGAGTTAATTCCATGGGAATGGCGCAAGTTACAGACTGGTGCCAAAGTCATCATAAAGAGTGCATCCACTTAGTCACTGGAGTTGCACAAAGAGTTAGCGACTCTCCAGTTTGTAATGCTGAAGAGGTATAGCCGCCTTTTATTGGCCATAAAGAAGACTCTGTGCTCTTGACAATTTCGCAAATACACAATGTGATCATTAAAACTTTATACGTTCTACAGCCCCTAACGTAGGCAATGGAATTTCATTACGCACCTATTGTTTTATCTCTTCTGTTAAGTGCTTCCATTCAAATGTATTGGGCGCTACTCAGGTCCTCCATTCATACATGTTGACCCGGAAAAATTTCGCGTACGGATGTACTCAGCTGTGCTCAGGTCCTGCATCCATGCGTATCGCTGGGCTCAGTTAGGAATACAGATACACTGAGCGTGTTTCAGTCCACTCATGAGCATGTGCAGAGCTGTGCTAAAGTCCTGCATCCATGTGTATCGCTCAGTGTTCATACAGTGAGTGACTTCCAGTCCCCTCATGCGCATGTACTGAGCTGTGCTCAAGTCCTACATCCATGTGTATCGCTCAGTGTTCATTCAGTGAGTGACTTCCAGTCCCCTCATGCGCATGTACTGAGCTGTGCTCAAGTCCTGCATCCATGTGTATCGCTGTGTTCATACAGTGAGTGACTTACTGAGCTGTGCTCAAGTTCTGCATCAATGTGTATCGCTCAGTGTTCATCCAGTGAGTGACTTCCAGTCCCTTCATGCGCATGTACTGTCTCTTCTCGTAACTGTTCTGCAATATAAACCGCAAGCATAGCAGCGCCCAGGACTGGTTCCAGTAGGATTCATCATCAGACCCACAAACCTGTTCCTCACAATTGGTCACTCAATGTGTTGCGCGTTGTCTTCTTCTCCTGAACCCGAACTAAGTACAATTCAATAAAAAGTCGAGTAAAGTGGAAAGAAAGACGTCAGATGGACTAGAAGCAGAAGAAGTTAGGGCAAAATGAAACACACAAGCAAAGTGCAGAGGAACGTTAAGAAGACAGTTCATGAGATGAAGAAGAATCGTTTCCTCTCGTCTGCCTGGGCAGTTGCGAAATGGAGCAGCGCCAAGGGATGGGGTCCTGTTTCGTGCACGGAAGGGACACTTCGTTGTGGTGTCGTACTTTTTCTTTCAAAACAGAATACGAAGTAAAATTGAAGTATGAAATGCAAGCAGTAAATTCGTTGATTAAAACAACAGTTTGCTGCCTACGCATTTTATCACATAAAATCAAGTTTAGTAATTAGTTAACACTTGTCGTTACGTGAACAGTACAAGAAGCAGTCACCTGACACGGCTGTCATGTAACAATTGCACAGATTTATGGATAGTAATTTGATCTAAGAATAAAATTGAATGTTATAAACATTTATTAAAATCGACGATCTTAATCGTTAGAATGAAACCGTACATGGGGACAACAGCAACTCCATATTTTCACACGGCTACTGTACGATAAAATTCGAAGTAGTTTTTTATGATGTATCAGAAATCAGATTCGTACTACAATTGTCTTCCCATACAAATTAACATAATTACTGACTGAAGTGAAAAAAACATTCTCCTCATTGCCTTCTTAAACACCGTACAGTTTGTCCTCATAGTCTGTTTCTTTGTTTCTTATGTTTCCCCTAACAGCATTAACCGGTTTGTAGTCGTAATAGAGTGCCTTTTCTATGAGACAAGAATTGAATTCTTAAACATGTTTTTAGACTGTTTCAGACATTTACAGCATGAATTGAGATGTTAGCCGTCACAGTGGCCGGTCAGTTTAAGGCATTAAATATCTTCTCCTGCTCGAACACTGGGAACGTGGGTTTGAATCCCATTCAGGGCATGAACGTTCGTCTGCGTTTATTCTGTTTGTGTTGTCCTGTGTAGGTAGCGAACTTGCGTCGGGCTGATCCCCCGTCCAAGGAGGGTGCGGAGTTTGCCTTTGTTGTTCATCATTACTCCGATGACAACCCACTTCTTCGGAACAGTTTGTTGGTCCTGAAAAGGACCGCGGTTGCTGAGGTGTTTGATCGGTGAGGTAGCGCGGCGCGCGCCGGTAGGGAGAGGTTAGTTGCGGTGATTTGACTGGCCACAGCGCGGCCGTTGCTGGAGGTTGCTTGATCGCCGTGCGGCAGGTGAGTTGAAGTTGCGTGGTCGCGCAGCGCGGTCGTAGGAGTGATGAGGCAGTGGCTACGCCAGATGCCCAGTGAGTCGGGCAGGGACACGACCACCGGCGAGTCCAGGCGAGGTGCCCCAGTGAGTCGGGTGTGAGAGCCGGAGGGCCGAGGCAGTCGTGCCTGACGCAGCCTGCCGATGCCTCCGAAGACCGAGCGCTGGCGACGAAGCCTGCTGGCTGATGTTGCTTGAGTGTGGCTTGATCGTAGACTGAAGCCAGACTGATGCTGCCGTCAAAGTCAAAGTCATGTTACAATTGACGGTCAGTCAGTCTGTCTGTCTTCTCATGACCAGATGTTTTCTTCGTTATGAAAGTTGCTGTTGCTGCCGGTTTGCGGCTGCTCCTTTTTATACACTGCTCGGTGGACGGAGCGAAACTTGAAATTGAGGAGGAAGAATTTGCAGGGCGCTGATTGGTTAGCGCGCGTGATGGTGAGAAGTGATGTGAAGAGTGTGCGTTGCAGAAAATGCGTGATAACGTGGGATGTTCCTACAAGGGCTACCGACTTTGTATAGGATTAAGAAAGTGAAGCGAAACGAAGTGTCTCGCGGATGCCCTGCACTCCAAATGGGAGCAACAGGTCAATCGTTGGGAAGGGGTCCTGATGTGTACTCCGGCTTCGCCTCCAGAATTGAGAAGTTGCAAACTGCCCCAGTCAAGAAAGCCCGAAATTCAGCAGGTTACCTCCTAAATTCAGGCAGGCTCTAGTACACTGACTGTCAAACAGTATAAAAGTATTAATATAAATATATAAAAATAATAATATAAATGGAGCACGAATGTAACCTTGAAGCTAGAATTGCGAGAAAAGGACGAAGGAAAACAACGTGCAGACTTAGACTGTTACCGGGAGGAAGTTTTATAGGGCAGAATACCAAGCGGAGAAATGAGACAGGCACTGCCAACTGAGAATGTGCTACAATAAGTATAAAAGTACCCTTGTAACATGTCATGGAGGCTCATAGGGTTGTGAGACGTCGAGGCTCCCACATTTTCTAGACAGTCGGATTACAGATGGCGGTGAGGTTTTCAGCCTTACGCGCTGGCCGTCCTTTACACCAAGGAAGATTCCTGGTACTCATTTCTGTTAGTGGCTGATTGACGCAGGGACCGTACTGCGACTGGAAGTATTAGATGAATCGAAAATGCAGTGACCTAATCGGGAATCGAGCGCGCGACCTTCCGACTTGTAGCATAGTGCCTCAACCAACTACCCTATCGCGTGGCCCATTAGAAGGCAAACTCAGCTTTGAACTATCGGAATGAACATGTAGTATCCATTGGTTTATCTTGGACAGTGACTCTTTGTTGGGACAATGAAGCAGAACGTATCAACTTACAGAACAGTGTGTAACTGATAATAGATCGCAAAACAAAAGCATTCGTTCATTCAGATATCGGTGCTGGAATTGTGTAAATATATGTTGAGACTTGGTGTCAGTATATGTAGATGCAAACAGATGAGGTCAAAGCAGTGTCGCAATATTTGCGTGTAATACAAAACAAACAAGAGAATTTCCTGCCAATATTTTCGATTTCACGTAAATAAATCCAAAAACATCTGTTGAAACAACGAAGCATTCCCACAGTAATTCGCTTCCCTCAACAGTATGTATTATCCCCACTTGTACACCTGTATTTTTCCGTCAAATATTTTTACCAGTTTTCCAAAACTGCTGTCACAGTAACCTACTGAGGCAGATCCCTTTGTTGCCTCAGTCGAATCCTGTGAAGCTGAGTGTTTGCCCCTGTGGCATCTTCGTGAGACAGACTCGATTCTGAAGTGTGCTACTGGCGTGAGTGGAGTAACAGCTTGGAGAACTTACGTGACAAGGAGCTTCACAGTCTACTCGTATACTCTTCACTAAATATTACTAGGATGAACAAATGAAGGTGTTGACTAAGGGGCTATTTAGGAAGCAAGTAGTGTACAATATTTTAGATGAAAATTCGCAAGGGATGAGTCTGTTTGTGATATGAGAAACAGAACAGCAGATTCCGTAATCACAACAACCTGTACACGTGAAGATAGCCGCTTAGGCCGAAACATGTAGTGTCAGTAAAGGAAAACGACGAGTGAATACTACCCGACGTTGCACATAGACGGCATAAATGCAAAACATAAAGTCAGATCAATGCACTGCAAGAGGATGCTGTAATATAACATTATTGCATCATGATATTAAAATGGGTGTTACAGAAATAGCTTGTGAGCTTATAGACTGGACAGGGTCCAGTTATAGGCCCTTGTCCACAGGACAAAAACACCTTCGAATTCCACAAAAGAGGGAGAGCTGCACCACTATCAGTCTCCTAAGATGAACCCCTCACCTTGAGTTGGTTGAGGAAGGTTTCAACTCACACAGAATATTGTGCGCGTTCAGTTGAAGACGTCAGTTGTTGGCTGTCTGGCTGAGGACGGCAGCAGGCGGAAGAAGTTGTGCACAGTCTTGTGGAGAACTGTTACGGACCGTATTTATTGGCCTCATTTCGCACGGGAACACTGCACCATTTTGTTGAGCGTGTTTGGAAATACCGCCGCAGAAGTTCTTCTGTGAGACATCCGGACACTGGACGCACTGTGGCAACTGACTAAACAGGATGTTTCACATGCCACATTCCAGGGCGGGGTGGGGGAGGGGGGATTATATTTGAGTTTATATTCTTCGCAGTTATAAGCAAACTTTCTAGAGAAATTATTAAAACCTACTTCTAATAGTGCGGATCTATTTTTTTGTAGTTTCTTGGGGTGGGGTGAGACTGAGTTCACTTGGTACTGCGGTCACACTTGGGTCTAATGTACCAGCCCCACATGCTGGATGATGATGACTGTGGAGCAGTTGGTGGAATGGAGGTCTGCATGGAAACCTGCCAAGGTGCCTCTTTGTCGACCATAAATCGCACATGACCTGACCCAAGCTCGAACCCAGACCGCTGCAGTGGGAAGCCAGCGGCAAACCGCCTGAGTTATGGCACGGCCCTGTGCTGACATCACCTTCCTGTCTCCTGTGATCTGTGATAGCGCGGAAGAAAAGGAAGATTTCCGCACAGCTGCCATGTTGTTCATTTACATTCTATGAAGAACTGCAGTTCCACATTCGAAAATGTATTAGCATTCATCATTTTAGGAGCCCTGATTGCGTGTCCCTACCTCAAGAGCTCGGTCGCTTCATCAGGCTTTTGACATCAGCTGTAGGAAACTAGAAGTATGGCGGTTTGGTGACTCCGAATCGCCTGAAACTTACATACATTTGTGTAAGAATGTGGCAATTGTTCCGAGAGGGAGACCCAAGAAGCATGGGTATCTTGTAAGTCTTCTTGCTTTGTATTTTCCTTAAGAAATGAGAGTAGGTTAAATACACAAATAAAATGAAACGGGCTTAATGACGTTATTGAAACCGTTCCAGTGCTCGTAATTAATGATTCTGAAGTCAACAATAAGCAGTTTCCAGTCATAACAAATTTAATTGGCTTCTTCCCTTATGGGTTTTAACCAGTAAACAGGCTACCTTTCATGTTCCAACGCCAGTGTGTGTGAGTGCTAAACTGTTGCCAACCCTAGCGAAACAAATGTTGAACATTATCCTCCAACATTCTTGGCAGACAGCCCGCCGGTTCGTACGGTACAGGTAAAGTGGGTACGGGATTCTTCGCAAGTTTTTGTTGTGAAGTGCTGAGATACCGGTGTACACTGCTCTGAGGGAAGCAGTTGTACTCGTACCGCCCCCAGCGCCCAAAATGCGGTTCCATTGCGGTCAATGTGCAGGATTTCAGTCCGATTCTACTTGTTCTGCAGAACTTCGGACCATTGTCAGTTTAATATTTCCACATCACACATCTGTTTAGCTTAATAATTCCATAGAATGTTTGATATCTGATTAATGTAATAGTTCCACAGATGTCTTGATATGTATTAAATTAACCGTTTCTCACAACTGAGGAGGCCTATTCAGTTCAATATTTCCAAGGAACTACTGATATATATTTACTTAAATAGTTCCACAGAACTTTAGATGAGTAGTGGCTTTAATAGTTTTACTGAACTGTTGATATATATCAGTCTAATGATTTCAGGGTATTGTTCACATCGAATTAATATAGTAATTCAGCGGAACTATTGGCGTCTATTTAGTTTAATAGTTTTAGTGAAGAGATGATATGTATCAGTTTAATAATTATATAGAATTGTTGTCATGTAATTACTTTAATAATTTCCCAGAACGACTGACATTTACGTAGTTTAATAGTTGCATAGAAAATGTGACGCCTCCTTAAGTTAAGAGTTCCACAGGAACGCTGGTACGAATTTAATGTATTTTTTTTATTGCTAGTTGGGTGGGACTAAGTCCCTAGTACTGCGGCCACTTTTGGCCTATTGTACCAGCCCCAGATGATAGGTGAGGGTGAATGTGGAGCAATTGGTGGAATGAAGATTGACAGGGAAAACCGAAGTACTCGGAGAAAACCTGCCCCAGCGCCCCTTTGTCTACCACAAATCCCACTTGACCAGACCCGGGATCGAACCCGGGCCGCCGCGGTGGGAACCCAGCGACTAACCACTTGAGCTATGGCGCGGCCTTTGTATTTAATGAAACAGTTCCGGAGAAAATTTGTCATCTACTTAGTTGCATGCATTTACTCACATCAGTGTCCCGCACAAGGCACTTTGGTCTAAATAACGTCAATTTATGACAATTAAAGGACAAACAATACTTGTGATTCGAAGTTATCACGGCGGTGAATATTCATATTATTGTTTTGTGGAATGTGACGCCGTCTAGTGTTGTAGATGGTTACAAGAGTTTCATAGTAATTTGCTATCTTTACTTTTCCATAGTGATGTTGGAAGCAGTATTTTCTTACGAAATGTTTGCGACTATCTCCCAGTATACAGGGCGTCAGAACGCGGGAGAATACCTGCACTCAATACGGAACACAGAGCAGAAGGGCGGGAAGGTTTAGCCGTGTTCGTAATCCGAAATCTTCGTATTTTGTTTTAATGGAAGGCACGTATGAAGATCGCGGCGCAGCGGGTTCGCGTGACGTAGTCCTTTTCTTTTGATGCGCAGCAATGCGATACTCTGAAATGACTTAGGAAATTCGTATCTCATTTCGGGGGACGTGATGTTGACACTGGGACAACACACGCTCTCTCTCTCTCTGCCCTGAATGGAAAGGCTTAAAATAGGCTCAGCATGAGCGATAGGGGTAAAAGGTAAAGTTGTCCCGGTGCTTAACTAATTAAGCACTACGCTATCAAGGCGCATGGGGGAGTATCCACATTTTATTAACCTCGCCACTGGCTGGAGGTGAGGGGTCAGCTTCACGCCCTGGCCGTTTTACCCCTGGGGAAAATTCCCCTCTACCCATTGGATAGGAGAGTGTGTGGACCCCAGAGCCGGTCTGGACGACGTGAAGAAGATAAAATTATTAACTTTTCCGGGACCCGAGCTCCGACCCTTCGGTCGTTCAGCCCGTAGCCAATCGTTACACGGACTACGCTACCCCGTATCCATATGAGTTTAGATAGCGATGGCTTGAAAGAAGGAGAAAGAAATGGGACGTTTCTAAAACATACATCTGAATGATGTCCTGCAGTGGCCTGTGAAATCACAGGAATTGAAATTGAGGACCATGTTATCAGTGGGGTTCCTACTTTGCCAATTAATTGGTCTCTCGAAATCAGTCTTTTGCAGATTTTGAAAATCATCGTTCTAGAATATATTATTATAATTTCAGGTCTAATCCTTTCTAAGTATAATGGTTACTGTATGAACCACCAGTTGTAACATTAATAGGTCTGAATTTTGCCAACACAGTATATTTATGTATCTCTATTATGATTCTAACAATAGATTCATCATTTTCATGTATTCGGTAATGTGAATCGAAGAGGATTTCCGACTATACCATGTGAAATCCATTCGAATTTATGCCTGTGTTCCTGTCTGCAACAAAACGAACATAGCAGGTAATGCCCTGCAGTCCGTCGGAAAAACGTGTCGCAGGGTCAGATTGCCACCAGATTTCAAACTGCTGTCTTACTTGGCATATTCGCTGCTGAAGATGGAGGCATTATGTTCCTCCGAAACATCGGTTGGGCCTGCTGGCCCAGCAGTATAACACACGTAGTCAAAGGAGCAAGACAACAAAAAGCACAATAAACACATGAAAATAGAAAGAGTGCTCCAACAGAAGAGGATAAACGTGACTTGAGTAGTGAATACGACGTAGGAAAAATCCTGAACAATTTTACATTTTAATATTTAATTTTTAACATTTATCAATATATATGACAAATATATATTTTAATTATTTTAATATGAAGACGACAAGGCATGTAATGAACTAGTTTAACGTTAAGCAAATAAGCACCTGAGGATGGCACTTTTGTGCCGAAACATGTAGTGCGAGTGAGAGGAGTGAAGTAGATAAGTGTATGCACTAGAAGACGGTGAAATAAATCATGGATTCCAAGTTGTGTGCAGTAACCCTACGACACATCTTACAGCAGCTCAGTGATAGACCCACGCATCATATCGACTACTCGTACACAAGTTTGCATTTAGAAGAGCCATGGGAAAGATCGTAGAACATTAAGCAATACTCAGGCACCAAGCGGGACTCGATCCAATGAGCTACCGAGGATTCGCTACCTGGCCTCCTTGTCCGGTGCAGAGTTCGACATCGAAATGTTAATCAAAAAGTAACATGTAAAATTTGCGACAATGGTACATTGGTACAAATATTGTGTTTTGGACATTATCCATCGTCTTGTCTTTATCTAAATGCCGTCCTGTTTATTTTTCAAAACACAGCGTTTCGGTGACTGGATTCTGTCTCCGTCTAGCTCTATCGATTGGGCCCAACTGGGTAGGTTTTACCTGAAGAAGGAGACAGAATCCAGTCTCGAAAACGTTGTTTTGTAATATAAAAAGGACGTTTTTTATATAAAGATAAGACAATGGATAATGTTCAGAAACATAGTATTTGTACTAAGTTAATCAATAACTGACCAACTCGTTAATTAATAATATTGAGGAGAGACTTGTAAGAGGCTGACCCTCGAACTGTTGCGAATAAGAAATTCTTGAGACAAATTTTTACCTCTGCGAAGTTTTACTGCAGGTTTAACAGCCAATATGCCTACATATGTACCACGTTCTCATTCCAAACTCTTAGTTACGGTAGCAGTCCAGCCGGACGATAAGGACAATACCGCAACTTAAACCTGCAGCAGATGAATGTCTGCAGAAGTCTTGATTGGAACGCTGAATAGCAGAATGTTCATCAGTTGCTACTCGCATTGCTGTTACCCCCGAGGTCAGAGTGGAGTTGCCTTGCATATGTACGTAATGAAAGGCTTTAGAGAACATCAGTACATGCCACCACGTCGTTAAACATTAAGATTTTGAAGTCTGAATGCAAACTAATAATGTTCAAAAATTCAGTTCTTACCTAACAGGGAACATATTGCGCCTCTGCTACGCACGAATAACCTCTAAATGATATTTATGCACATAGTCTCTGTTCAATCTAACAATTGTATGAGAAATTTTGTCACGTGATAGAGTGACTATAGACGGGGTTTGAATTGGTAATTGGATTTATTGAACACTTACAGATCGTAACTACTCCAGCGCAATCACTAATTCACGCACTCAGCAGTTCACTATAGCACGTTCTGTCATCTCAGTTTGCTGTCTCCACCAATCGTTGCCTGGTAAATGCTTCCAAAGTTGTAGATCCCTCAGCTGCTGTGTTAACATCCTTACTGTCTCACAACTAATTGAAATCTAGACTTGGTCTGCTGATAATACCTCGGCAAGGATCGCATAGGAAATATTGCTTACAACAATTTTTCTATTGTTGCGTCACGCAGCTGTTGTGCGGACCGCGTATAGAATGACTCTTCCCAGTTAGTCTGTTGGTGTGTGTGTTATGAATCTGTTGCTGGCAACTGTCGTTTACAGAGTCGTTGCTTAGCAACGGGCCTCATGCTACAATATAAACAGTGTGGTCAAAATGTAGATTTTTCTAAAATCAAAGCAAATTGTGCTAAAAGAGTGTGCTTTATAGAAGTAACTAACTGCATTGAGCAGAATTCTTCTTGAGAAGCTGATCATTCCTCAGATGGTCATGAATATCCCGGGAGGGTTATCGCCGTGCTCACAAGAACCCAGTCCACATACACGCCCTATTTTAAATCCGTTTAATATTATCTTATCATATATACTCGCACTTATGGCTCACTGATCTATTTTTTTATATTCTTTACTCAAATTTGTGTAAAGTACTTGAACCTTGTCACGAGACCTTACAGTCCTTTGGTCTTCGTACAGTTTTCTGCAGCCTCCTATCACCTCCTCTTGCTTTTGTCCCAGCAGACCTCACAGTTCCCCGCAGGGAGAACAACAATGTTGCATACTGAGAAATACTAGGGCACCAGTGCAGTTAATTTTGAAGCACAAGTTTTAGCTAACGGTTTTAGGTTCTTGGACTCACAAAGATGTTAGTTTTGCGGTTTTTCGCTTCTATGAATACCATGAAATTATATGAAGATTACGTGTTCTGTGATGGGCTTTCATTATATGCAGAAGGCAATGCTTTTTTCGGTTTTCTCAGAAAACTGTGAAGTCTGTCTGTTTGGCCCCTGTTTAGCCTGTTGTATCTCCATAAGTTTTCTGGTAGCGGCTTCCGACGGCGAGCGTTCCCCTTCCTCTGGGTTACCGAACTGTCCCCGTGCCTCAGCTACCGGCTTCTAACAGCAACAGCTCACAAGGACCGAACCGCAGCGGTCCTCTGATTCACTCACCAACCAACTCACTCCACTCCACAAACTAACGCTACTCTGCTTATAACATCTCGGCTTATAACAGACGGCACAGAAAATATCGTTCCTGTGTTGATCTTCAATTGTTGCTTAGCGGACCGAGAAGAAAACACCATTCCTCTGTCTTTGCGGTCGCCACCTAGCAACGGGTATACACGCCGCAACACACTTTTGGTTACTTTAAATTTGGTGGGGTTTTAGGTGGGGCACAAGAAGTTGGAAGACCTAAACTGAATGGTACAATACTAATCGATATATTTGCTTTCAGTCTTTTAGACTAGTCATAATTATATGTACCTTACTTACTTACTTACTCATGGAGCTGAGCCCTTCTGGAGGAGCCGCCAATTCTGCAGCTACTCCAGAATTTCCCACCATTTTATGGAAGCAGAAAGATCATCACCGTGTTCACAAGAGACTTCCACTGGTCCCTATCCTGAGCCAGATCTATCTAGTACATACCATCCCATCCTCTCTCTCTCAGATCCATTCTAATATTGTCCACACTCCTACGCCTTGGTCTTCCCTGTGGTCTCTTTCCTTGTGGATTTCCCACCAATATCCTCTACGCATTCCTCGTCTCCCCCATTCGTGCTACATGACCTGCCCACCTCATCTTCCTTGACTTGATCATTCTAATTATACTTGGAGAAGACTACAAGTTATGTAGCTCCTCATTATGCAGTTTTCTCCAACCTCCTGTCACTTCATCTCTCTTCGGTCCAAATATTCTCCTCAACACCCTGTTCTCAAACACCCTCAGTCTATGTTCCTCCCTTAATGTCAGAAACCAAATTTCACACCCATACAGAATCACAGGCAAAATTATAGTTTTGTGTATTCTAATTTTTATGTTTTTGGACAGCAGACGAGAAGACAAAAGGTTCTGGACTGAATGGTAGCAAGCATTACCCGAGTTCAATCGCCTCTTAATTTCCTCTTGAATCAGGTTTCTATCTGTTATCGTTGTTCCCAAATATCTGAACTGTGCCACATTTTCAAAACATCTGTTTCCTGTCTTTATGTCATGATTTTGTCCTGCATTTTTGTGACGAGACAGTAACATATACTTAGTTTTCTCTGTGTTTACTTTTAGATATGTACCACTTATTCAAAAATTAAAAGAGAACTCTGCTTTTATTACACAGGTGTGTATATATGTATATATATGTAAACACACACATATATGTACACATATATTATTGCTCGAAAAACAAGGAGCGATTATTCACCTAAACAGCATTAAGCGCTTGGTATTCGTAATGGAGACGCAGTGTGTTTTCTGTGAGATAGGGACTGAATTTCCAAATAACTGTTTAGACGAATTTTAGGCCTCAACGTGTTGAANCCCCCGCTTAATTTTCTTTCTATAAATCTGGGAACGAGCCTGCGACCAGCCACTATGTAGAAATAAGGTTATTAGAGTACGCATATAGGATGATGCAATGTATCGCACTCCCCGTAAGGAGTTGACGAGATACATCACGTTCTCCATAAATTTTATAAAATGAAAGCGGTGGCAGTGTCAGCTGCTGATATCGCGAGAAGAATGCAGAGGTGTGAGGTGACAATGGCATCTGCTTGGTATGCAAGCTACATCGGACGTTGACTGGCTTTGATACGCTAATGGTTCTTAGGGAAATGGGCACAAAGAAGTCCTTCGTAAAGCTTTGGACTGAGTAGTTACGTCAGCTGCGTGTAATTAGTTTACTGCTCCAATTACTTCTTTGCCTACGCCACTTTCCTCATTGCTTGGCTCACTCTTCAACACTGAAAAACGAGGAATTCCTGTCCTGGAAACGTCGGCAAACTTGCAGGACACTACATGATGTCACATTGCATAAGAAGACATAATTCTTCATAGTTACCGTCACAAGAATAAATCTCACGAAACCGTGCTTGGTAGCATCGTAAGCCTGCTGATTTCAGTGTGATCCATTGTTGCACACTGTAGCTCTTGCGGGCCAATTCATCATGAGTATGTGCTAGAAACGTTCTGGAAAGGCAGTTACGGTTACGACAAGATACTAAGTTCATACACTAGCCCAAATCTCTAAGCGGTACGCCCGTGATGAACCTCAGGCCATCCATTTTATCTGTACATTGCAAGAGGGGAATTTATACCCTAGAACAGAGAGGGATTTTAGAGTCTCTCATGCCAAACAGTGGCAGGGGGTGTACCACTTATGTTTTACAACATCCCCTGTACTTATTCTGACGAAGAGTTCTTACTTTTTGAACGAAGAAGTAAGGAAGATTATTAAAAATATTTATGCATTCTATTTTCTTTACAGTTTAAGGAATTGAATATGATATTGACCAAGGCTGCTTATCCATAAAGATAAATATTAAAACCAACCACAGTCTGCATAATATGCATCCTGTTGTGTGTCATACAATAGCGTTAATAGGACCGTTAACACAACAACAATATCCACAAACAAACTCGAAATTCAGGTCGAAACATGTAACGAACACCTTTGCCAAGTAAATGAATGTTGATACGTTAATATCGATTTTGTTTATATCTTTGTTGTGCAGATGGTCCTATTAACGCTATTAAGCAACCCCGAATTACAATATCTTGTGCTCGTACTAGGAGCCATTGAGCAACTCTGTACTTAGGACCATGGCTCAAGGTACAAACGTGAAAACACAGAAACTGTTATAGTAAGTAAAGCTTTTTATTTGCTGTTTGCAACTAATGGATAATTGGCCAGAGCTATTCAGAAGGTTCTCATATATGCTCCATTAGCAGGGCATTTATGCAACGATGAAAGGAATGTCTTGTATTTCGTGGGATGTGTATGGCCGAGCAGGTGTACAACAGTGAAGCACTGAGAAACTGTGTTCTGTTGAAATGTATCAAACCAGCAGCTTGGCGATGACTACTTCATTTAACAGATATGCCGTTGAGTATTTTACAAAGCATAGTGAGACTCTAGAAAAAGTAAGCTAGGCCCTGAGCTCATTATTATTGTAGATGAGAGTGGGAAAACAGTTGACAGTCCCATAAACGGTTTTGCTGTAGAAGTGAGCAGAGCGTGGCATCCCATATTCCCATACATACCGCCTGGTACATGTGGTACATCTAACTTGAGTGGCTGGTCGAATGCAGAAAAGTTCTTGAATTTATGAAAACATCGAAAGATCGTGAAGTGCTTCTTAGATAGTCACGAGGCCACGTCACAGTACCAGAGATCTCAAAATATCGAGGGACTGGTGTGGTAAAGGTGATATTTCCTCCTTATACCAGCTACAAAATAAAGCCATTAAATAGATTTATATTTGGCTCATTTGGTAGGTTTTACAATGTGGCCAGCAGCGATTGGATGATGAGCAACCCAGAGAAACTTGTTGTTATTTACAATTTTGCTCACCAAACAGGTCTGGCATACACAGCGTGGGCTTTGCGTTACTGGTTTGTGCCTGTAAATTCTGATGCATTCGCGATAGACCAGTTTTTAAGTTTATAAGTAACGGACGGGCCTCAGCCAGCAGTTCAGAAATCAGGGAAAGGTGCTGGGCCAGTAGCATCAACTCCACCTCAGTCATCCCCAAGAACCCTCGAAGAGATTTTACCAGTTCCTAAAACACAATCGAAAGCAGTAAATGATAAGCGTTGGAAACGACACAAATATAGAATTTAAAGCGATACCCCTGAGGAGATGAAGCTGAAGTATTTCAGAAAAAACTGAAGCCTACGAAGGAAAAAAGTACGCCTTTTTGCAGAAAACTAGAAAAACTTGAGGGCCAAGAGGCAACCACATGCTGACTAGAGCTCTGATGATGAATTATGCCTTTGAAGGTATTTCTGATGATAGAAGCGAAGCAAACTTTAGTGAATTGACAGGCCGTATCAAGAACAAAAAGATGTGTCCCTTGCACTGAACCTTCTGTTCCAGCAAAAAAGTGGATTTTAGTAAATTTTGCCACAAACAAAATAAATGAACATCACGTTGTATCTGTGAGTACGGGAGAACCAACAGTGAAGTCCATAAGGAGGGCTAAGAACAGTTCTTGTGCTTATTTGGCCACAAACAGATAACCTCTTGGAATGAGAAATTAAAGGTTTTGTAGCATTTCTTCCGGAAAGAGTTAAGAGCAGAAGAGGTGGCATGAAATTTCCCGTTTCATCTTCGAAACTCTACGTCTCTAAAAATGCATTTCCAAAATTCTGTTCCTTACTTTTGTAGTTCATTATTTTATTCATAGCATTACAACTGGCAGAACCTCAGAAAATCGTCCAAGATGTGTGGGTGTGTTAGTATTTAATAACTCAGTATATTTCTTTGCGAATTTAAAAGTTCAATAGAATGATTTAAGTATGATTAGCCTCAGTCACTGTAGCCGGGATATGGGCTAAGATTTGAAACTGGAACCTTCTGCATAGGAAGAAGGAGTGGTACACATTCGACCTCGCAGCTGCGTCATATATTTATATAATCTGAGAGTAAATGAAACTGCAGGAAATTACTTTGAAAACTTTAACATATTAGGAGACCTTGGCTGTAATTTCGCATTGCGCTGTTGTCTGCAGGAGGGGACGCTTGTGCACTGCTTTGCTGCTACTTTCTACTTTCTCTTTTCCTTTGCTCCCAGCACACCCACGGAACACAGAACTTTAGAGAGAAAATTAAGAACCGCTGCGCAGTTCCCTTAACCCATAATAATGTTCCGTGACATTACAAAGTAGGTACGGGCTGCTGTTTCCGGGTTATGACCACGAATTGAGACAGAGTGCCGCTAACATTGAATTTATGTCGGAAGAAATAGGTATAGTATTTTACCACTAAGATATTACGGTACTTCACCTGGGAGTATCTGCGGTAATACATAGGCCCAGGTGCAAGCCTGAGATGCGGATGCAAATTGTACGGGTCTTAGAGTACAGAACATTTCCTTCGCTGCTGGAAATGACTGGACGTAGGAAAATGAAAAGAGAAACACCGTAAAGATGTGGGCACAGGAATCGTCTTCATTTTAAAGATAACCCAGAAGCACCCAGAGAGAAGCAGGCGCATATGAAAAATCCCCCCCCACGTCCTCCTAAATAATTTATTTTTCCAATTGCATAATCATCCTATCACCACTTTAGTATCGAATGCATTCCATTTCCCAGTATAGAATCATCTTTTCATCGGATCCCAACACGTGACAGCATATTCCATTTTCCGGTTCCTGTCCATCCTGCGATCGTTACTCTAACATGCAGAACATAAACTCCTGCCTTCGCTCTTCCTCCATATATCTTCGGTTTTACGGTATTTGTTCACTTTGTCTTCGCTTTACCCTCATGTAGATTGCCAGTTTCCCAGACATAAGCATCCCGTCATGTCACCACAAGCTAAACAGTCTCTCTCAGTCGCTCTTTATACTCCTATATACAAAATTAATGTAACGTCCACTGTGCTTCATTTATAACTGAAAATATTTCAAGGAAACGCCGATGGAGGCCTCACATGAACGATGTAGCGCAGTCAGTATAGCGACTGCCTACCCGTTGGACGACCGAGGGGTCAGAGTTCGAGTTCTGGTAGGGTCAATTTTCTTTTCTCCATATTGTCCAGACTGGCTCTGGGGCCCACCCAACCTCCTAGTCAATGGGTACGGGGGGGCCCTTTCCCCGGGGTAAAGCGGTAGGGGCGTGAAGCTGACCTCTCACTTCCAGCTAGTGCCGGGGTCAAGAAAACGTGGATCTATACGTCAACTCCCCTATACGCCTTCAGGGTGTAGTGCTTAATTAGATAAGCACAGGGAACAATTTTTTAAGTCTGACCTATCACGTCAAATTTAGAATAATATTACAACTGTCGCTTTAACTCTACGAAGAACAATGATGACTGCTGTACATTTTCCCCCAAAATTTATTTATGAGTTCCATATGATTCTCAGAACAAAAAACGATTATTTCACCAAACTGCATTGACCAGTTATTCTTTGTAATTAAGACAAAGTATGGTGTCCGTAAGCCAGATTAAGAACAACTTGAATTAACTTATATCAGGACCTGAGATAACGGACCTCCTAGAGCTGTCCTCCCAACACTGACGTCAGAATTCCGACCCAACTCAGTAGTCCCAGCTTAAATTCTCTCCTATATCATAACAAAATGCACAATGTTTTAGGTCCTTCATTTCCCAGAGTTTTATCATTTCCCCACCGTGTCTTTACCAGAAGGATCAGTGGGCCCTGTTTGCGAGCCTTTCAGAACAGGAGAACTTTCTGATTCCTCCCTTAAAATCCTCGGTTTCTCACTTTTCTCACTCCCGTTTATTTTCCGTCCCTTTCTTCTGGCATTCAGAAGATCCTGTAGTCGACCACATCGATCCAGGCTTTCCGTAGATGCTGAGCTGGTACCCAAATTCCCAAGTTGCGCAGCACGCAACAAATGTAGCCCTCTGAATGTTAACATCAACCTGATGCAACTCTCCCAACTGTAACACGTGAACATGCTCAACTCCTTTCCTCTGCTTATAACAAAATCCACTTTTTGTAGCTTTACTTTTCCCACTTTCCCATGATTACAGCATCTCTCGCTACTTTCTCTTCCGCTTTCTACCTTCTCTGTTATCTCTCCCTGCATATTTCGGCCGGAGAAGTGTTGAAATGATGACTCTCATTGAGGAACAAGCATACTCCACCTTCATCGTCGGATAAATTGTTGCTGGTCTTCGTCAGCATAGTCATTCGTTGTTACGTTTCCCGCGGGCTTCATGACAGTATTTTACTGTCTCAGGACTCTTGGTGTCGTGTTACTCTCACGCGTAAAGAATTGTTTTCTTCTCAGTAATAGATCAAATTAAGTTCGCGCATTACAGGAAACACGATATGTCTCCGCTGCAAATATCAACGGGTTAATGCTGTTTTTGGGAGGGGGAAATTTCTGTTCACTGCATCAACCATATTAAAGATACGAACACACTCTTTTGACAGAATGCAGAATTTTAGTACGATAAAGCTTGTGAGACTGTTAGAGAGAATATAAAAATGTCTGCCAAAGAGAGTCTACGTTATTATGAACCGAAGAAGCATAAGCCATGGTTTGATGAAGGATACTCAAAATTATTAGACCAAAGAAAGCAAGCCAAATTGCAATGGTTACAGGATCCAAGCGAGTTAAATGGGGATAATCTGAACAATATAAGACTTGAAACCAGCAGGCATTTCAGGAATAAAAAGGGGGATATCTGGAAAACTAAATTGATGAGCTAGCAGTGAACAGTATGAACAAGAACATTACAGACCTGTATAGAGGAATAAATGACTTTAAGAGGGGTTACCAGCCTAGCGGTAACTTAGTGAAGTATGAGAATGGTGATCTGCTTGCAGATTCCCACAACATTTTGAATAGGTGGAGGAACTACTTCTCTCAGTTACTGAATGTACATAGGGTCAGTGCTGTTAGGCAAACATAAATCCATACAGCTGAGCCGTTAGTACCTGATCCTAGCCCTTTTGAGGTTGAAAGTGCTATTGCAAAATTGAAACGGTATAAATCGCCAGGTAGTGATGAAATTCCGGCAGAACTTATTCAAGCAGGAGGCGAAATATTCCGTTCTAAGATCCACAATCTAATTACTTCTGTACACACTCTGTGTGGGTAGCGGCTAATCCTACCGGCTGTGTATATGATGAAGAACCCCAGAAACTGCCAAGTTCCAATGGGCTCTAGATCCATAGAGAGAGAGAGAGAGAGATTTTGAAAGGGTATCGAAGGAAGTAGAGAAGCCGGGATAGAGCAGTCGGTATAGCGACTGCTTACGGTATGCACGACCGAGTGGTCGGAGTTCGAGTCCCGGTAGGATCAAAAATATTATCTTCTCGACGTCGTCCAGACCTGCTCTGGGGCCCAGCCAGCCTCCTATCCAAATGTTAGCGGGGGCCCTTTCCCCGGGGGTAAAGCGTCAGGGGCGTGAGGCTGATCACTCACCTGCAGATAGTACCGATGTCAAGAAAGTGTGGATCTATACACGCACTTCCCCATACGCCTTCGTTAGTTAAGCATAGGGACAAATTTAACTTTACCTTATGAAAGCGGGTAATTTAAGATACTAACCAAACAATTGCCTGGAGGGACTGAGATAAACCACAGACAACCTCAGCCAGATTAATCGATTTTCCGGCGGAGATTCGAATGCGGCAGGTCCCAGTTCGATTCTCTACTGGGATCCTATGAGCACCGTTTTTGGAACGGTAGCAAGCCACGGGTAGCACCATCCTGTTGCGTCTGTAAATAGACTCATTAGTACTTTTTTCTGTCTTTGTGAGACTCATTAGTACTTTTATTATTATAATTATTATACTGCAATTGGGTATTCACCCGGTGGCAGTAGATCTTACACTGTAAAAGACTATACATAAAGGGAACAATACAAAACAACATACAATAAGCAAGGTACACATAGTGCAAATCCAAATATATAAAGTTGTAAAGGGCACGCGATTGTGTTCAAGGACACTTCACATTACTTCACTTGTTTCCATTCAACTCCGCCTAAGGCCTCTGTATGATATTCTCTACTCCGGTAGCACGGTTGAAGCAGGCTGTCCCCTATCGCTCTCCAACCCGGTCTCCTGGTGTACGCCTTGTAAAGGGCTGTGCCAGAGTTTCCCAGCCAGACTCATCTGTAGGATTGACGAATTTAGCCGCTCTTCTTTGTACCCGATCTAAAGCGCTAACCTGCCATTCTCTGTATGGGTCCCAGCATACCGAACCATATTCAAGTATCAGTCTCACTAGTGACGTATAGGCTAGACGTTTCGTGTTATTATTGCCCTCTTTCATTATACGCATTATTAAATGAAGAGCCTACCATGCTTTTCGTAGCGTATAGTTTACATGATCTGCCCATCTTAAATCGCTCCGTATGATTATTCCTAGGTACTTGAAGGTATTGACCTCCGGAATTAGTTGGTCCCCAAAACAATACGTCAGTCGATCCTTCACCCTAGCTCTCGTGAAACTTACCGATTTACTCTTATCTGTATTTATTTTCATTTCGTTTACTTCTGCCCATTCCCCTACTTTATTTGGATCCATCTGCAACTTGCCAGTGTCACTACTATCCAATATTTTCCTTATATTATGCAGCCTTCTGCGATTAACCGTATATTGGAGTCAGTGCCCCTCCAAATATCGTTAACGTAAGCTAGGAATAGTAGCGGTCCTAAAACGCTCCCCTGCGACACTCCTGACGTCACTCTGACTTCTTCAGGTAGGTGCCCGTCTACTCTGACTCTCTGTGAGCGTCCTGAAAGAATTCCTGTGTCCACACAACTGAACTCAGCACCGTCAACACTAAGCAGCTTCCAACATTTCTATTGGCTTCACCACGTCTGGGCCCGCGAGATTCTCCCGGCTCAGGCAGCCACTCTTGCCCGGTAATCCTCCAGGCAGCAACGCACTCTCGGCCCTTATTCGGAAGGCAGATCTGTACCGTAGAGAGCCGTTGCAGCATTTGCTGGAACGGAATGAGAACTCGGGCATAACGAGCAGTGGTTTCAGTACACTTGAGTAGAAGAAAAAACACTGTGCTCCCCACCCCCACAAAGAAATGGACACTTCTTTACTAATTACTGGAATTTTAATTTTATATGTCTGTATTCTGTCGCATACAAATTTGGAGTCACTCTTTGCTGTTGCCAGAAAATTGAAATTCTGTGCTGAATCGCCGAAATTTGGGATTGATTTTTATAACACAGAAGATTGCATGCGAAGTGCCATGGCACGGAGGCGTGAACTTCATGTCGCAGATATTGAGTTTCAATTGTTCAGAAGTCAGCAGGCAACTCGTCCAGGAACATGTGCGTAAGGCTTCTCTTGAATTTCTGGCTACGTCCCTTGAAGACTGTGCATTTTGTCAATTGCCCACCTATTTTGAAGGCAACGAGAAGACACGGTCCCGAGTTCCTGGCCAGAAGGCGTCTGTATAATTCCCCAAACTGAAGATATCCACGTCTCTCAACATTGCGTGTTGCCTCGCCGGGCTTCGAATTAGACAGGCCTTGTTCGGCTACAGTTCACAGCAGCTACGAATATGGAACTGATGTGGTTAGCAGACAAGCGTATATTGGTATGGTAGGGATTTCTGCTTCGTAACGAATAGATTGCGGGTTCTAACCTCGGCCCAGATGCCGCTTATTGAAACTAATAATTTCGTTATTTCTGTCAAACAAGTTCTGGGACAGCACATCAATTAAACAGGTCACTGCTGCTTTCACCCACAATTTCACAATTTTTCATTATTGACAATTCTACCATTCGACTTCATAATATATGAAATTAATAAAAGATGGTCACTGCATCTGTATTCAAATCTCGGCCCCGAGACGGGTTTCAGGTCGTTTTCCTGTCCCTCGAGGAAAATTCCGGGACAGTGCCTGAACCTGTTTCCTTCCAGATCCATACACTCAGACTATAGGACTCAGGCACTGACACAGGGGGCCGCCGGCTTCCCACAGCAGCAGCCCGGGTTCGATTCCAGATCACGCTGGGGACTGTTTTTTCGAGTATTTCGGTTTACCCTGCCAATTTTCATTCCATCAATTGCTCCACAATCACCATCATCTGGGGCTGGGCTCAGTCTCACCCGACCGCAATAAAGCTACCGACACAGGCCTGTCCGGATTCCCGGTGTTCGACAATCAATATACGTAATGTAACATCTGAGATCTCAGAATGCCGAAATCTGGTATGTGACGCTGTGTAGTTTTGTCAAAGTTTACCGATGTTTCGAAGGAACTTAAGGTGTCTAACCTCAGGGTCGAAAAGTAAGGCGAGCAAATAAGCAAGCATCAAGCTATAAGTTTATTTCTACTTGCCAAACTTATACCATCCTCCATGGCATCACACCTCTGAATGTAGCAGTCCTGATACAAGAGATGTTCTCTGCTTTAAGCTCTGGCCAACTTCTTGCTAAGGCAGGGTCTTAAGGAATCCGAAATCTCGTGACTCCTTTCCTCTCCCTCTCCCCTCGACCCACAAACGCTCATTACTTCCACACGGCTCTTCTTCTGGTGAAACAGACCACTGCAAGAACTCGGAGCAGTTACTGAAGGAGGAACAAGAAATTTTGGTTTCCTCTACGTTAAAACGACTTATATGACGTCACCGCTTTATTACGATCTCCAGTACATCATAAGAAAACATTCGATGGAGTTCAGTTCACAACTTTTGTACTTACCTTAAGCCTCTCTGTGACGTCGTGTAGTGTACCCTCTCAATTTCGAGTCAGTATCATCACATCAGATTTAATTATCTAATTAACTAGCTAACCAACGCCATCGAACACCACGACCTAGGAATAAGCAAATACACGACAGCCGTTTGTGAGTAACGGCTTCGCAAACAAACACGTTCCCACGGCAACAATTGAACTACCATGCCGAGGTGTTACAAGAAAGACAAGTCTAGCTTTTAGTCAGTTGCAGACAATCAGAAGAGAAGGAGATAGGTGTGAGAGTCGCTGAACATTAAGGACATGAACACGGAAGTTGAGGGATCTACGACGTTGGAAGCCGTTACCAGACAGCGACTGGTGAAGTCACAGCAGACAGAGGGTTTACGCGTAGTACGCGCTGCACTGAACTGTTCAGTGTGAATTAGCGATAGCGTTATAGCTACTTTTATTTACAGGCCACGCCATAGCTCAAGCTACCGCGGCGGCCCGGGTTCAAACCCGGGTCTGGTCAAGTGGGATTTGTGGTGAACAAAGTGGCGCTGGGGTAGGTTTTCTTCGAATACTTCGGTTTCCCCTGCCAATCTTCATTCCACCAAATTCTCCATCATCATAATCACCCGGAGTAGGTACAATAGACCAATCAGTGGCCGCCGTGCCGAGTGGACACAACTGGACTCCACCCCCCACTATGCGAATTACTCGTAGTTACGATCTGTAAGATTTCAATATATCCGACTACCAATACACGTGACAGTATCAATCTTAAAGGTTCCTCCAAAATCCCGGAGCACTACAGAAGATTTTTGACCACTGTGAAATCTTAGAATTGTTTGTTTTTATATGAATAGAAAGTGTATAGAAGAAGTGGCTGCGGCTTATTTTGAAACACGGTCTCGGGATTTGGCCCAGGACCGAGCCTAAGTTCCCAAGTCACCTCCGAGGAAATAATTCTTAGCAGGGTCTAAACCAAAAGTATTACAGATGTAAATGCTGAACACAGTCTTATTCTATTTCAGTCGGTTTGTCTTGAGTAATCGCTCCTTCCAGAAACCGAAAAAAAAAATTCAAGTGATAAAGATTGTGACATATTTCATGAGGTTTCCGGTTCGAATCTCAGCTCGGAAGCCGACGATACTGACGCAGCACCGACGCTTCCTTTCACATTCTTTCCAATTCACTGTCAGTTCATCATCTGAGAAGACATGGATATGTACTCAAAGCCACTGAAAGCGTCTTTCCTCCTTCATTCATTGAACATGGCCAGCCCATCTCAGAGCTCTGCGTTTATTCACAAGATTTTTATCATCACTAAAGTATACATGTATTTTTCCAGTAATGTTTCATTTGTCAGTCTGTTTTCTCTTGTCTCAGTATATTTTCTGAAATAACCGAATTCAGCTCTCTTATTTTCGCCTCGAGAGGCACATTCTAGAACAGAAAAATCCTGTACCGAAGATCAGTATCCTCCTCAGGAAGACCTTTAATTTATTGTGAATTATAAAGTAGAATTTGGAATTCGATAACTTATAAACTAGAGCATAAATTCTGTGGGCTCCAACTATTGAAAAGAACGTTCCACCTCTCTCCTATGTAACGCATGCATCTCTCTGTGAAAGTATTGTGGTGACATTCATGTAAACAAGGCGTTATATGCCCTGTTGCTTGCTGCAACTCTGATCTCTGTATGCTATTGGTAAACTCCACAGAACCACACACTGGTTTCCAGTGTTTTAGTAGCTTTCCTTTGATAAATACAACTTAGTGTACTGTATTTCAGTTAATTAATATAGCCGTGTAAATAAATTACAATAGCTAAATGTATTGTCCAATTAGAGGACCATTTCGACTTGGATCCGGCGCGTTTCACTATCGTCACGAAGCGCGAATGGCTGGACACCGTGTAGCCTGAAACATATACTTCTACCTTGTTTACACTTATCGTAACAGAAACACGTAAGAAGACACACGACGAATAAAAATGTACATATATTGGTCTTCATGCACATAGGCATGCGCTGTGCATTTAAAGTAAGTGCGGACATGTACAGTCTGAAGAGACTATTTGTACCTCTAGGAGAGAATTGACAGGAGGACGGAGAAAACCGCATAGTAAGGAGCTTCATATTTTCTGCTGTTCAGATACCAGACCGGTTGCTAAGTAATGACTCTGTAAACAAAGCCCGTTGCTAGGCAAAAAAAAAAAATCAAAACATAAATTGACTAACGGGGAAGAGGTGTTCTCTGTTTGGTCAGTGTGACAGCTACATGACGCAACAGTAAAAAAACTGTTGGAAGCGGTATTTTCTGTGTGGTCTGTGACGAGATTTTATAAGCAGGAGTAAGGGCGTGAAGACGGAAGCTGAGGAAGCTACGGCGATGCAAGCCGTTACCAGACAACGACTGATGAAGACACAGCAGAATGAAAAGTTTTAGCGCTAGCTGTAATGAACTGTAGAGTGCGTGAATTAGCCATAGCGCTATAGTTACATGTAGATACGTCCTGTAGAGATTCAATAAATCCAATTACCAGTCCAAACCTGACGCCCATACACGTGGCAATACTATCAGAGTGATCAAATCAAGGATGGACAGGGCGTGCAGCATGCAATGGGAGATGGAAAATGCATTGGTATTTCTTACAAAAATCTTGAAGGGAAAATACTATAGGCCTATGGGAAATCTAGTTGCATATGAGAGGATACTAATATAATGAAACTTAAATTAATATTATGTGAAGGTATGGAGTCCATTTATCTGACTCAGGATAGGATCCGATGGCGGTACACACGACTCGTGGCTACACTTTACAGTTCACTGTTACATACACACACAGACACTAGTGTTCTCAGTCTGTTATAAACTCCAGTAATCGTTGCCTGGTATCGAATCCTAACGATGGAGATTATTCATCTTCCGTGCTCACGTCGTTACTGTCCGGCGAACATCCTGCAAATGGCCTTCTGTTAAATGTCAAATCAACTATAGCGCCATCTCTTCTCAGATGCTCTTCCAGAGCTCGACTCAGCTGCAAATCCTCAACTGAACTCACTCAGCCCCAGATGATAGATGAGGGTGATTGTGGAGCAATTGGTGGAATGAAGATTGGCAGGGGAAACCGAAGTACTCGGAGAAAACCTGCCCCAGCACCATCTTGTCCACCACAAATGCCACCTGACCAGACCCCGGGATTGAACACGGGCCGCCGCGGTGGGAAGCCAGAGACTAACCGCTTGAGCTATGGCTCGGCCCTTAGATAAATGTAAGTATGAATCAGAAAGGAGACCCGCGGAAACCGGTGCATGAGGAAAAGCTCATTTGCTTATTATAGAGTCTACATGCCGCGACTGAACCAGGCGAAGCTACATCACGAACATTTTCACAAGTCTTATATTCACATGCCACCTCTTTTGCAGTTACATAACGGAAGCCGCCGTGGAGTGAGGTTTTTAGTGGTTTTGCCAGTCCCTTCAGGAAACTTCCAGGAGAGCACCATGAATATAGCCAGGCCCGCTTGCTTCTAAATCCTTTATAATCATTATTATTTCTCCTGCCGTTGGACACTGTATAGTGTGAGTTGCTTAGGGCCTCGCTATGTAAGTCATAAATACATAAGGTTTGAGGTTTTCATGGCGCTGCCTATGAAGAATGACGTCTTATGGGATGTGGCACCGCATAGATCTTGTGTGAACCGTTGTTTCGGAGCCACCTGCTCACGCTTGTTCCTCGCCCGCGGATATTTCTTCCCCGAAGATTGGGGCGATATGTTCCCCCGAACATCGGTTCACACAAGATCTACACGGCGCCACGTCCCAGAAGACAGAAATACAGTAACATTAAAGTCTTCTGGGATTTGGCACCACTTTCTTTCCGTAGTTGCAGATGTGTACGAACGTTTCGGAGGAATCTTAGTTCTCTCTCCGCTCTGTTCCTCCGAAACCAGGCTACACGGTGTCGTATTCTGCACAGCCGATATCTTAATACCGACGTAAGAGTCTCAGATTTCATAAATGAACTTCCGTCACATGATTGCCTAAAAATTGTCCATTGGGTAATGACGGCTGATCAAAAAGCGAGTCATCGCCTGACAACTGCCCACGACAAAAAAGGACTTCTGGAAGAGGCGTTTTCTGCGCAGTCACACCGCGGTTATACAGCTGGTCAGGATATGAGTACAGAAGCTGAGTAGCTTACATTACTGAGAGCCGTTAGCAGGCAACGACTTGTGAAGACAAAGAAGACTATATGTGCTTCAGTACAGTGATATGTAGAGTGCGCAGGTCTGTGAAACTGCTGCAGTTACCCGTAGTAACCGGATATGAGAACCCAATAAATCCAATTAGCAATCCAGTTCAGTGTCTAGTCACTAACACGTGACAACTGGTGTCAAGTGGGATTAATTGGATTGGCTGGATTGGCTGGGCGGAATCCACAATGTTACTTTGAGAAAGAAAAATACAGCAAGAGATTATAAAAACAGAACGCAAGGTCAAAGTGAAAAGTTTGCTTTTTCTAAAATGTCGGTCCATTCCAACAACATGCGCTGTACATATATTGGCATTTCAGAGATGCAAGACAGGACTGGAATCCTCTATACGTCGCAGGAACCAGATATTGCATTGCTGGTGGCCATGGGAGGATGGGGCAGTCGAATGAGACTACATTTCGCCTTGTGAGAGGCTTAGCGTAGCGTGAAGCCTGAGAAGTAAGAGAAGAAGGTCTCGGGTTCAGAAGCGGAGTGCTGACAGTTTTGTTCGAGGATATTGCAGAGGCTAAGGCTAGAAAGGAGATATCCTTCACAAAAGAGAGTTCAGGTCAGGGACCGTTTTGCTGATGTGAGGCAGTAGCAATGGAATGGGTCGAGCGGGGCATAAGAAAGAAGAGAAATGAATACAAAATTGTTGCTGTAAATCATACGGTATGAAGCTGCTTGGATGATCCAGACGCAGTTTTGAGGACCATACTAATATCTTTGGATTAGGGATAATCATAGCAATTGTATGAAGATTTACAAAGACGTGTAAAGGGTAAAGGCAAGAGATCTCTACTCGTATTATTGTCATTATTCACAGCTGACATCATGGGATATAGCCTTTTCTTTTGTTCACTCATTGCCTTCTCAGAAGACCGCTATTGGTCGCTAACCTGAGACAGATGAATTCAGCCCAAGTCGTCATCGTTTATTTCTTTAACATTCATTTTAATTGTATCTTCCCGTCTACGCCTGGGTCTTCAAAGTAAAGCAATTGCAGGCCTGTATATGTTGAGTAATTCTCTAGCACGAACAAAGTCAGAAAATGCACACCGTGATTTAGTTGCGTGTATTCATCGTAGTCTTGCCTTTCTAAAATCTGAAAGATTACAGTGTAATCAGATCGGACTCTTATCCGACATTTTGCACAAGAGTTTCATTATTTCGAGCCTCGTCACATTTCTCTTTCCTTTCCAATTTCATTTCGCTACACTCTCCGCGCTCCTTTCTAAATATTAATCTAATTTCTGCCTATA
Source organism: Cryptotermes secundus (assembly GCF_002891405.2). Classification (NCBI taxonomy): domain Eukaryota; kingdom Metazoa; phylum Arthropoda; class Insecta; order Blattodea; family Kalotermitidae; genus Cryptotermes; species Cryptotermes secundus. The sequence goes on along the minus strand of NW_019731571.1, from coordinate 565,891 downwards.
ATTTTCCATTTTCTTTTTAAATGAATATACTTTTAACTCTACTTTGACGTGCTCTTTCATCTTTTGAAACCCTTGGAACCCATTATTCGCTTAATTTCCATTTCAGCCGGTCTTCTTTGTCTCTGTTGTTTTTACTCATTGCACTGGTTTCACTTCCTTATTCCAAACTGCGAGAGTTTCTTCTTTTACCTATACAAGTGTCAATTGAACACGTAAGTCGCTGACATTCCGGGCAATGAAACATAACATGCTGTGGCAAGAAATTTTTTGAACTGTTCAGAACTTTTAAGGCCGTAGCACTCTCTCTTGTAGTAAATACGAACTAAATCAGCAAGTTTAGAAATGTACACTCACTGTAACAAATCTGCACATATATCACTACTATTTGTTCGTCTTGAAAATCGTAAGGGTTACCAAAAATGTGTTAGATACAAAATGCGATATACATGTTGAATGTTCGTGGGGGGTAAAGGCGGCCGGCGCGTAAGGCTGACAACCTTACCGCCATTTGTGAGCCGATTGTCTAGAGAAAATGTGGGGCACTCGACATCTCACAACACCGTTGGCCTTCCCGGTCTGTTACAAGGATAGCTTCATACTTCTTTATTTTGATCCAAATTTCTTGTTAGAAAAATGTTGCTTTTAAAAATATTAAGCAGGTTAAGCTAGAGGTGCTCACAAACGGGCAAGAATCCCCTTAAATTGCCCGTTATTCATGTCCGATGCTAATACATCTTCGATGGCATTGACAATTGTCGTTAAACACTCCAACATTACATTTCACGAATATCCGATCACGTGTCTTCCAGTCGCTGCACACAAACAGTCAGGTATAGCGAAACTAACACACACATTCTGACAACGAGCCAGAAACGCCGGATAACACGAAGTATAATTTGAGCAACTTTATAAATTGCATAACAGCTGGAGACACTTCACTTTAGAAGGGGCCGTAGGAACCGCTTTATGAAGGTGCAAGTTGAGCAATTTGTATGCATTTTAATGACAATTACGTGCTGTTTAGTCTAAAAGCTGCTTGTATTCACATTTCAGTATGATACAGTACAAAGCAATGAATCTGCAGGTCGAGCAGAAAGCCTGGCGCTAACAGCAACCCTGTATTGCATTAGCAAGGCGAGCTCTTCTGTTTCGCTTTGAGGTGATGTAAGATGTCTTCCAAGTTTGGGATACACAGCCATAACAAAGCATTCGGAAGTGGAGAGTAGCTCTGGCACTTTCAAACGGCTGGCTAACATATTGTCACATGTTTGCTGGGACGGTCGTTGAGTGTGAACGACTCTGCAAACATATCCACTGCTAGGTAAAGGCACAATAAACGGTGACACAACAATGAAACACGTCTCACAGCGTAAAGTAACCAGTGGAAATACAGCTAAGAATGTTTTTCTTTTTTTTTTCTGTGCGACCTGCATCTATAACTACCCCGCCCAACAATAAGGGAACTGTTGGAAGCGATGTTTTCCGTTCGGTCCGTCCTGATGACTAGACTGCTGTTCTAGCAGGAGATACTAATGATAGTGCATGATCTGCTGTACTGGCCTGGACTGACAGAGGCCTTGTATGTATGTATATATATATACAGCGTGATTCAGAAAGATGGACACAATTTCAATTGGCTATATTTCCTGAACTGTATGTTGCATTTGAATTCTGTAAAGTACATTTGAAAGAGGATGTTACAAAGTTTCTAGTACTACCGCTAGAGCACTGCATCACCGCGTCAGTTGTAAGCGAGATTGCTACTGTGCAACACAAGATTTTTTCCATTCGTGAGTTCAGTAAAAGTGAGTCTGCGACAGCGGTGCAGCGTGCATTTCGTCGTAAGTTTAACATCCAACCTCCAACGAGGAAGAACATTTATCGTTGGAATAAACAATTTGATTAAACTGGCTCTCTGTGTAAGGGTAAAAGCCCGGGCCGATCGCGTGTATCGGAGGAGAACGTGGAGTGCATTCGAGTGAACTTTGAGCGCAGCACAATGAAGTCAACCC